>NW_019154147.1:8387079-8680617 GCF_002288905.1 Enhydra lutris kenyoni
TTATTTATTTGACAGATAGAGATCACAAGTAGGCAAAGAGGCAGGCAGAGAGAGAGAGAGAGAGAGAGAGAGAGAGAGAGGAGGAAGCAGGCTCCCTGCTGAGCAGAGAGGCCGATGTGGGGCTCGATCCCAGGACCCTGGGATCATGACCTGGGCTGAAGGCAGAGGCTTTAAACCCACTGAGCCACCCAGGCATCCCCCAAAATTCTAAAGTTAAGAAGGCTTCTTATATGGCAAGAATTCCTTTCCCCTTTACTGTGTTTCATTACACGTTATAATTAACATCCAAGGAAGGAGGTTAATGGACTTGACCGTGGAACCCATCTCCTCTCTTTTTGTTTTTTTATTCAGCCATTGGGCCCCATAACAATTCTTTGAGAAACACGGCCTAGCCTAACCTGATCCTCTGATTACTAGCGTTTTCCAACCGGAAAATAAGGGAAGCCTCCAACAGTTTCCTATTTTCAGGTACTTTCTGTGCTATATTATATTCCCCTTTCAAGCCCCAGGATTAGTCAGCAGAATAAGACTTTTTTGGTGTCAAACCACAGATGCAAGTTAGGCTCTGAAAGACTCCTCCTTGCGTCTACGACTAAGCCTGTTAATCAGGAGTATGGTTAATTCAGATTTAGCTGAAACACCTTGACCTGCAGTTTCTTCCTGTGGATTTTGCTCTGGTTAACATGCCCCCTCCCATGACTATGTGTTGGAAAATCCTTCTCCCTGGTGGCCTTCCTTGTCTCTGTGAGCTCCGGGCGGCTGTCTGTGGGCTGAGAGCCTACACTCAGCTTGCTTCCAGTCTGAGACCTGAATGTCCTTTCAAAGCCGCTGGCTGGTCTGAACGGGGATGAAACTGAAGCCCCCCCAACCCACTGGGGCGGGGGACCCAGGCTGGTTTTCTGCAAGTGCTCCAGCTGGTGGGCAAAGCCCAAGGGCAAAGGCCACGTTGTCAAGGATGGAGGCTTCCTGGCAGGTCAGCTATTCCTGGAATGCCATGTAAGGAAAATGGCACTGTGATGGCAGGGGGATGGGGAAGTTTGAGGGTGGGGAGCCAAGCCTTGTTGAGCCTGTGTTTGTTTTTTTTTTAACTTTTAAAATTATTATTATTTTTGGTCATGTGCTTTTATTATTTTCGGTCACATGCTTTTAAAAGCAGGCCAGTGTTACGCACCTGTGCAATCCCATCGATCCCTTGGAGTTGGGACTCATCCCCTCTGATGGCCTCTTTCTTCGAGGCTTTCTTCTCTCCTGGCCTCCCGGATGTATGCGGTGACTTTCCCGCCCCTGTCCTTCCTCTCCCTTCCAAGAAAACCGGTTCTTTTGTTGACGGAATCAGAAAGCTTTTAGGAGTCGCTCAGAGCCCAGCAGGACTCCCTGCGGGGCAAGGAAGATGGGAGGGGCAGGTGGCTCTGTGCCCGTGATGAAGGACGTGGAAGGTCCCGGATGCTCTGGTACATTTCAAAGTGCTTCATCCTCTCTGAGCCCATAACCCACTGGACTGCAGGCCCCGGGGCTAAGAATACAGCTGCGGGGGCAGATGTCCTTCCTTTACTGCTTAGCTGCCACGGCAGCAGGAATCTGACCTTGAGGTGAGCTTTGATCATTGGGTAAGTCAAGCTTGCCCTTATCTGCTGGGGGAGCTGGGTCTGCCTGCGCCCGAGGCCCACGTCAGAGAGCTGTCAGCAGCTCCTGGACCTGGCAATCTCATTAAAACTACGCCTGCAGAGAGTTTCAGGGGATTTAATTCCTAGGCTCTGCACCAAGGTTGGAGATGAAAACGTTGCCAGGGGGAATTCTACAAGTATTCACCCAGGTGTCCACTTGGGGCCAGCCACTGAGCTGGGCCTGGGGGATGACTGTGGGTGCTCATTACTGGCTCAGCGAATGATCGCAAATTTGCAATTGGAGAGACAGAGTCGTCCTGCCCTGGGGCTCGGGTAGGAGCTCAGATTTGCCCCTTGGAGTGTTGGCGTCACGTGAAGTTTGCTTCCTATAAAACAGGTTTGTCTTTGAGAGCTCTGTCCCTTACAGCAGTTGTCTCTCTATCCTTAATAATGACGTCCTGTACATCTGACTTGCTTTGCAACAGGAGAGGTTGGCCACTACACCCTGCAGGCCGAGTCTGGCCCAGGGCCTGATTTTGTAAGTCAGCTGTTACTGGATGAGAGGCCCCCCCCCCCCATTCATTTACGTAGTGACTGAGACCGATTTTGTGCTAAGGTGCCCAAACTGAGTATGGCCCCGGAGACCCTACCTTTGGCCTGCAAAACCTAAAATAGTCACAGTCTGCCTCTTTCCAGATAATTTGCAAATACTGGCAAATGCTTCTGGAGTTCTGGTTGGTCCCCTAATCATATGGCTTGTGGGAACATTGTGGTCCCCATTTTTCATTACCACAGTGACCCAGCCAGAGGTACCCCAGAAACCGTACCCTGGAACAGTCCGTAAATGCTTATTTGCTCTGGTCCTCCACATCAGCTTTTTAAACGGGGTGACTCGTATCATCCCTGGGCAGAGCTTTCCTATCAGTTCTCTTGATCATTGCGGTAGCCCTGCAAGATAGTTGGTGTGTTATGTCAGAGAAGAGAAATCCAAGGCCAAACACATGGTAACTGAGCAGTGAAGCCGGTGGTCAGCAGAAGGAGGTGGCAGAGCCATCCCCTGGGCTGCCCAGCAGTCGGGCTTGGCGCGTCCTCATATGGGATCCAACACCTGCCATGCCCCGAGTGGGGATTCCTGCTCTCCTGGTTGAGTCCCATCCAGATGAAGGATTCTGGATCCGGAGAAATGTCCTCCACACTTCAGAATCTCCTCAGAACATGGTGGGCTTCCTTCTGAATAACCCCACGCACCTTCAGCCAGCCTGTCGGGGCTGGAATGGAGGTTGCTCCCTCCTGGCCCCGCTGGCTATCTCCCCGGCTTCCCATCTGAGAGCATCCGAGGGAAGAAGTCCCTTTACTCTCTGCAGGTAGAAGACCCGTCCTGTCCAGTTTCCAAGTATTCTTTGAGTTTTGGAAACCTTCTTGTGGCCTGCTGTGCTGCTTTGCCTTGGGATCTTTTAAGTTAGTTTTAATTATTCAAATGTTACAGGAGAGTATTCTCCTTATTAAAAATAAATCTGACGGTGCAGATTTGGTCTTTGAGCAGAGACCAAACTCTCCTCCATTCTAGCTCCAGCTCCTGGGGGCAGCTGTGGGTATCAGTTGGCGTGGCTTTGGCTCTTTTTCCAGCAAAACACACACACACACACACACACACACACACACACACACACACACACACAGTTATGCGTGTGTGTGTATGTGTGTGCGTGTGCATAGTTACACCTATTTATAAAGCTTTTTGGTGTGTATTTCCATAATGACATCATGTTGTGTGGATACCTTAGTCCTTCGATGTCTCGGAGATCTAACTCATGACTCTAACGGTTGCAAAAATATTCCATTGGAGGGATTTACCCTAATTTATTGCCACTCATGGGAGTGATGGTATAGTGAGCAATCCTCATTCATGTCTCTTTGGGGTATGTTTAAGTATTTATCCGCGGTGTAGTGATTAAATGGTGGAGTCCTGTTATTGGCATCTAACAATTTAAATATATTCTGCCAAATTGCCGGTCACAGAAGGTTGTCTATATTATCATTCATCTGAATGTTCAGGGGTATCTCTCATACATGTACTCGGTTGGCCTTAAGAACCTTTTTGATTTTTGCCAGTTCGATAGATAAACATTGACATCACATTCCTTGTGGATTTCCCTTGCGTTTTCTTGAATATTAATGAAGTTGAACATGATTACATATGTTTATTGGCTATTCTTTTTTTTTTTTAAGATTGTATTTATTTATTTGACAGACAGAGATCACAAGTAGGCAGAGAGACAGGCAGAGAGAGAGGAAGGGAAGCAGGCTCCCCGCTGAGCAGAGAGCCTGATGCGGGGCTTGATCCCAGGACCCTGAGATCATGACCTGAGCCGAAGGCAGAGGCTTAACCCATTGAGCCACCCAGGTGCCCCTCAGATAAGTTTTTAAAGCATTTGACAAGTTCCAGTTGGGATATATTTTAGGTTAGCATTGAATTTGTACATTATGTTGGGGGAAAGCGGCATTGTTAAGACTTTGAGTGTTTCTATCTGGGAAGATAGTATGTTTCTATGTCTTTAGCACCTCTTTTATGTGCTTTAATAAAATCTGTCTGCCTTTTTGAGTCCCCCACCAAAGAACATGAGTCTTTAATTAATTGTATTTTTGTCCTTTTTAAATTTTATTAACAATTGCTCTCATCAGTAATGAATCAGTTCATTTTGGATTCATTTAATTATTTCTTTTTTAACTTCTTAAGTGGAAAGTTTAGTTCATTCTTTGCCAGTATTTGTGTTTTTCAGTAAATGCTCTAAGGGTGTGCATTTTCCACTGAGTACGGCTTGGACCACTGCCCACAGATTTGACATTTACTACTCTCTCAATCCCAATCCCTGCTGAGCAAAGTTTTAGTTTTCATCTTGATTTCTTTGCCCAAATACTATTTTTAAATTTCCAATCTTATTTTCGCCAGTTTGTTTTTCATTCCTACTTTCTGTTGGCCTCAGTTTATGCCTGTATCACTTTTGCTTCCTTTGAGATTCATGGAGATTTACTTGTCACCTAATACATAACGTTTAAGACTGTTCCTTGTACATTTTAAAAATAATTCGTGGCCTTTGTTATATGGACACAAATTTTCTGTATAGGTACTAAGTTGAAATGGTTAATTCTGTTACCAGTAATCTCTCTGCTACTGTATTCTTTCAGTTGCTTGATTTGTTTATCCTGAGAGAGATATGCTAACGACTTTCACTATGACTGTGACTCTGTCAATTTCTTCTAGTCTCCCAATTATCTTTTACTTTATACCTTTTCTGAGCCATGCTATTTTTTAAAGATTTTATTTATTTATTTAACAGAGAGAGAGAGAGAGAGAGAGAGAGAGAGATTGAGATCACAAGTAGGCAGAGAGGCAGGCAGAGAGAGGGGGGAAGCAGGCTTCCCACTGAGCAGAGAGCCCGATGCGGGGCTCTATCCTAGGACCCTGGGATCATGACCTGAATCGAAGGCAGAGGCTTAACCCACTGAGCCACCCAGGTGCCCCTGAGCCATGCTATTTTATAGGCATAAAGGTTTATAACTATCTTTTCTTCATAGTCAGCTGGGTCTTTCCTCACTATTAAGTATCCCTCTTTGGCTCTTTTCATCTTTTGCAATTTAAATTCTGTGTTGTTTGATGCCATTATTGCTATATTTACTTTCTTTTTATTACTATTTGCCTGGCACCTCTTCTTAAAATCTTTTGATTTTTTTGACTGTTGTTTGTTTTAGGTGTATCTCTTGTATCAGACTATTAATGGGAATTATGTCATTGAGGGTGAAATTCTTCATCTTCTAACGAGTGACTTGAACCCATTTACATATATTGTGATTGATGATGTAGTTCAACTTACTGTCTTCATGTATGTGTTTTATTGTACTTATGGTTGAAAAGCTTCTTCAGCCTTGTATCCCCAGAGCTAACCATAGAGCTGGCCTCAAAATAGTAGGTGTTCAGCAAATAAATATTCACTGAATAAAAATTTCCCTGAGTCCCTAATTCTGATATAATTTGACACCTTATGGCAAAATAACTCCATTGTAGTGGAGTTGGGACTCAAGTTCAAATTATTGGTAAAAGAAGTTTCAAGAAGGCTTTAGTTGCATTTCTAAGTCTAAGGAATTTTTCCTATTCCTGTAGATTTAGCGTCAGAGATTGTGAGTTTTCTCCAAATGTGAGGTCTGTTGTTAGTGGTAGGAGAGGTAAAGAGTCAGGTAAAGGTTTCAGAATTGGAGGAGGAAATCCAGGTTTTCATCTGCACCAGCCAAACTGCCTGGGAGAGTGTACCCAGAAGAATATTTCCTAGTAAAAAAACTCAGTCACTGTTTTCGTTCTGGATTTGGGTCTCACGTTATCTTTGTTTCCAGCCTCACCTACCAGAGTGCTGGATAACTGGTTTACCTTGGAAAAAATAACATTACGGCAACATTAGCTTTATTGCAGACTGCTCCCTTAGAGGAATTACTAGGCTGGATAAAGACAAACAGATTAAATTAAGAGCTATATAAAAAATTAAGTCAGGATAGCTCATAACCCGGGACATCATTTTCTTACCTTAATTGACCAAGACATTGAAAACGTAAAAGAAGCAAATGTTCTGTCATGGTAGAAAGAATACTAGACTGGAATCAGGGGCCTCCCAGATTGGCCATGCCAGCTGGGCTCCTCAGAACATCTCCGGAAATCTCTTCTCTGTCAGTACAAAGGGGCTGGACTGGTGGATCTCCGACATTTCTTCAGTTAATCCCGCCAGCGCCCTTAAAACTCTGCCATGATTTCCTTGTGACTCAAACGACGTTCGTCGTGTTCCGGGACTGAGTATAAGCCATGCGGATTTCATAGCTTGGAGTACTGTGTGAAGCATGGATGCGATTCTCCAAGCTTTTACACACCACCCAGTTACTGGGCTGAGAGGATAGAGCCCTGTGGCTTCTCCTTCTCCAGTTGCTTCGCCTTGCTTAGAGCAACACCTTCCCCCAATGATTGGCACTTGGAGGAAAGGACGTGAGTGACAGGTGGACAAAGCCAAATGTGGCTCACCTAGGTGGACACCATAGGTTCCCTCTGTAGGGCTGAGCCCAAGCTGTGTTGTCGTCTCTCCTCCCTCCCGAGATGACATTCTCTTGCGGCAGACCATCAGCTACAGAATTCCCTTTTCTGCCTGAACTTCAGTAGGAAGCTTGGGGATTTGATACAGTCTTGGGGCAGGAGGGGTAGGGGTGGGAATGGGCGCAATTCAGTGAAGCTGTGGAAGTAGAACCCGGCGTCCCACTTGGTGGTATGACCGAGCACAGACTGCTCTGAGCGGAGGCTCACGACTGGGGTTAAGCTTGACCAAGACACGGCTTGGCTGAACAAGTGGATGTTCATAGCACGCTCTTCTCCACCATCGTTTTCTTCCAATTTACTACAAAATTGGTTTTGGCATCAATAGTGTTTGTTCCCAGCCATCCTCACGATCCCAACCTCTCCTTGGGGGGATGTTGATATTTTGAACAGTGGTTTTAAATTATTCTTGGAATATAGGGAATCCAAGAAGCAAGCCCTTGAAAACCCCTTGAGGGCAAGAAGAGAGAAGGAAGTGGGCAGGGCTCGGACCCTCTTCAACCCGCGTACTTATGTGGGAGTAACTCATTTGTAAAAAGATTGGGAAGGAGTTCAATATATTTTAACTTGAGTTTAATTCCCAGTAGTGGGACTAGAGCTGTTTTTCTGCAGCCCTTATTATACAAGTGAATGGTTTGAGTTCTGCTCATAAAAAAAAAAGGCTTCCATCACCTGGGAGGACTGTGGTTGTCAGGGGTTATGGTGCGCCAGGCGCCATGTTCCTCATGCACAGCTTCTCCCCTGGCCCTGGCTGGCTTTTCCTAACCTGGTGTCTCTCCCCTCCCAGAATGGCTGCAGTCTGTCCAGGCCACCATGATCCTGTCCATCATCTTCAGTGTCCTGTCCCTGTTCCTGTTCTTCTGCCAGCTCTTCACCCTCACCAAAGGGGGCCGGTTTTACATCACTGGAGTCTTCCAGATCCTTGCCGGTAAGTTGGAGATGATATCCAGTTCATGTGGAGACTGCCTGTGCAAGGCTGGGGAATGATGAGTCCGTAGAGGGACATGGCCCCGGAAGGACAGATGTTTGTGAGTCTGTACCTTGGATGGTTTATGTAAAGTACAGATTGTGTGTGTGTGTGTGTGTGTGTGTGTGTGTGTGTACCTACACCTTAGAATTTGGGAACTCTCCACTATGCCATGGAACGAGATCCATAGGAAATAAGACTTAGGGGCTCTGGTGGGAAGGTCCCTAACCCAGCCAGACCTGTCGCCAGGAATGAAACTATACTCTGGACACATAACCAGAGGCGAATGCAAAGAATATCAGTAGAGCCAAGGCCAGTCTTGAGGGTGTATCCCCGTACATTATGTTATGCCCCAAGGAGCCGTCCTTGCTTCGGCTCCTTGCTTTGGCCTCGATGTGCTGCTGCTCTTGTGTCCTTCCTCTAAGCTGTGATTCTTACTCTCCTTTATTCTCCCTCCAGGGTTCTGGTGGGCTTTGATTTACTGTTGTCATTCTCAGGTGTCTTCATTTTGACACCCCTGTGTAATGTGCCATCATTTCCAAACATGGGGCCATGATGACACACGAGAGGTTTCCTTTGTCTCTTCCTTAAGTTGCCTTCACGTTCTCCCACTGGACAGGTTATCCATATGTACAATATGCAGAGTCCGAGAAGCTCCTGTTATACAGGGTGATGTCTTCCAACTTGGTCTCTATATCCTGAGCAATGTCTTTTTTCCATTGACTCTTTATCTTTCTGCCTGTTGACTCCCAGTTGGCTGAGTCAGCAAACATTGGGGAGAAGTCAGGGGCAGATGGGGTGGTGGCTCCTAGAGTCCATGCTAATAAGTCATAAACTCCATATATACCAGAATACATCCATGTCCTGTGGGATATTCTAGTATCTGGCTGAGTAGGCAAAGGGCTGTGCTATCTCTTTGTTGGTTGTTGGAATGTCCATGGTGCTGAATCACCATCCTTTGCTCGGAAGCATCATTGGAAGGTTGAAAACAGCCTACATGTCCTGGTTGGATGGATGGATGGATGGATGGATGGATATGTGGATACAATGGCTTACACATGGCTATATGGTAAGGCACAGCCTGAAGCTGAATGCTGATGACCTTTTTCTAGAAGCTGCAGAGTTACCCTTTCCCAGCAGAAGGAATTAGACTGGACAGCTCCTTCTCATTAAATCCTTAAATACATTTCAGTATGTACCATTTGAGGATTTCAAAATCGAAGAGTGCTTTGCTACTTGCATAGTTTTATTATAGCAAGGAAGGCTCCTGGGGTGTTGCCAGTTTTGTTAACTCACAAATTATGGAGTAAGATATCATTCCTAGGTATGTTAGAAGCAGAGCTATCATTAGTCACTCTGCTTCCAGAAATAATACGCAAAACTAGAAAGTATTCTGGGATTTTTTTTTTTGGCTTGCCATTTACAGTTTGATATCAAGTCAAATGATGATCATACTTTTGCATCAATGGATGTGTCCTCAAGATAAAACAATCCAGACTTAGGAAACAGAACTTTCATCAAATGTGTTACTTTACTGATAAATTGAGACCAGGAGAGGATCATGAGCCCCCAGGGTCACCCAACTCACGCAAGAACAACATATGCCTCCACTTTCCCTCGTTCCACAAGAACTCTGTATTTAGTTAGGAACTTCCTTATCGTTAGAGATGCCGAATCCACCAAAATTGCCACAGAACCCAACACCCAAGGCAGAAACTCTGCTTTTTCAGCATGGATTTGCTAACCTGTCCTGTTCAGGCTCTCCTCTGAACTCAGTGCAATCCCGTTAGAATTCTGCTTTAAAAAAAAATCTAAAAGCACATGATTTGTTCTTCATTTTTCCCCTTCGAATGTAGCTTCTTATCTCTCATGGGACCCAATTTTCAGTTTATAAGTTTGTCAGCCTGGCAGCCCCTATTCAAATAGGAAGTTGTCTTGGATTAGCCGTGTCGAGCCACAGGAGCGGTCATAATTTATAAGCCTGAAGAATGTTCTGTTCCTAACTGTGAGAGCCAGTTCACGTGAGCTGAAAGGATCCTCTGGTAACCCCAGGCTCTCCAGAAAGTTGCATTTGATCTTGCTCCGTAGGGTCTTGCCACTCAAGTGGAGGACTAAAAGAGAAAGGGTCTTCCCTTAGAGATTCCCATACTTCTTCAAAGCACCAAAGCATTTTATTTTATTTTATTTTTTATAATCTTTTTAAAAGATTTTATTTGAGAGAGAGAGAGTACACACAAGCAGACTCCCCACTGAGCAGGGAGCCTGACTCGGGGCTCGATCCCAGGACCCTGGATCATGACCTGAGCCAAAGGCAGAGGCTTAGCCAACAGAGCCACCCAGGCGCTCTGCACTGAAGCATTTTAAGTGGAAGCCACTGGAGTCTCCCAGGTGGCTGTTTGGGCTGCTCTGCCCCCGCCTAGCGTCCCTTTGGAGGGCCCAGCTGTGGTCTTCATAGATCACACCTGAGCGTGCAGGAAAGGCAGGTACAAGGTGTGGGGGGCTGTCGGGACTGACTGTAGCTTTAGGAGCCGTCTCTGCTTGCTCTAGATTATACCTATGCGGGTGCTTATCCGTCCGCCTGCTTTGCTGCCTCATCCCCTTCTGCTTTTCATAATAAGCCACAAGTCTCACTCTTGATTACATACTTCTTTGGTTGGCTGCTTCCTGGAGACGTGTCAAGAGGCTCCATCTAGCTCATTGTTTTTCCATCTTAGCTGTACATCAGAATCCTCTTTTTAGGGGTGCCGCCTGGGTGGCTCAGTTCGTTGAGCATCTGACTCTTGGTTCCAGCTCAGGTCCTGACCTCAGGGTCGTGGGATCGAGCCCCTTGTTGGGCTCTGTGCTCAGCAGGGAGTCTGCTTGAGATTTTTTCTCTCCCTTTCCCTTTGTCCCTCCCCCTGCTCATGCACACACGCTCTCTCCTTCCCTCTCTCTCTCAAATAAATATTAACTCCTTTTTTCTTTTTTTCTTTTTTAAAGAATCACCTTTTTAAAAAGAGGGGGCTTTGACAAACATGCCAGTTCTCAGCCTTCATCCCTGGAGAGGTCTTGGGTGGGACTGTGCCTTGGGTGACTCTGGTGTTCATCCAAGGTTGGGAACTGTTGGTGTAGCCATCACACTGTCCCTAATCCCACTGTAAGGTCTTCTAGGAATTTCTCTGCCAACCACTCATCCCATTCCTGGACCATCGATTCTTGTAAACCCCCTTCTTAGAGAAGAGCCATTCCCATCCTCTCTCTGGATTTTGCAGTCTTTTTTGTCTTCAGAACCGGTACCCATGTTCTCAGACAGTGTTTATCCTGACCCCAAGCCCTCTGGGCTGGGTTACGCTCCATGAGAAAGCATTAGGAAATTCACAGAGATACAGACCTGAAAGACAGAGCCCGTGTTTGGATTTCTATTTAACAACTCAGGACCCAGCACCGGGCTCCGGACACGCCACATAGAAAGCCCTGAATAAGCTGCTTGTTGGATGACTGGATAATTGTACTCCGTTTGGCAATTGTTCTCCCAACTGGCAGAATCAAACGCGGGTCACATGTGTCGTTACTATTTATTGTGATTAGCGCGAAGAACAGAGAAGACGGTAAAAGGAGACCTCTGAGTGAGTGGTTCCGTTTGCTCTGTTTCTTCTGTCCAACAGACGGATACCGACGTAGGGCTTTAGAACGGAAGACTTTAGGGGATTAATAAAACAGCACAGGGCGCTCCCTATTCTGAAGGGGTCAAGGGCAGCAGCAGCCAGATGCCACGTTTAGGAACCGCCCCCCTCGCAATGAACCAGTCCAGGCGTTGCATTCGCGGTGCCCAGGTCGGAATCCGGGAATGTGGTGGGCGGCTTTCGAGGTGGTGAGGGTCACTTGGATGCTGAAATCAGAAGCTGGGCCAGCAGGGCAGAGAAAGTTCTGCGTTGTCAGACAGAGAGCCCAGCGCTTTCAGAGGAAGGGACCTTCCAGCCTCTTTCTGCCCCACCTCAAGACCCTCAGAACCAGGGGTTGGTGACTCGAAGGCGCTCACTCTTCCAACCAGTGCCACGAGGCTCCTTGTATCCCTGTTTACTTTCTAGCCAGGTTCCCTCTGGCTTCTGTGAAGGTCACTGATCTAACTCCCTGAGTCCCTCTGCTCCTTTCGATTCCGTTGATGGCTCGTTTCTCCCAGCCATTATCCTGTGGCCCTTCAGACATCCCTGTTTTCCCAGTGAGCTAAGTTAGCCCACCAGGGGGCCATGCCAGGCTGGGTCCCCTGTCTCCCTTAACCCAGATCCAGTCCATTCCTGCATGGAAGTTGCGTCCATTTTTATTCTCTTCTTGTCCTCACTAACACCACGGTCATTGTGCAAAAGCCAACTTGGGCGCCTTCCCATCCCATCTTGTTGCCACCCCGAAATCCCTTTCTCACGCTTCTCCCAGAGTGACCTTTCTGAAACCCACCACAGATCATGCTTCCCCCTGCTGACGATGGGCTTCCCACCACAACTTCCTCATCGTGCCACTCGGGGCTCTCCCACCTCCCCTCACGCTGCCCTCCCCGTGTCCTGGGGGATTCTTGTCAGGACCTGCTTCCGCTGCCTAACTCTTCCACACCCTCTAGACTCGGGTCAAGCACCGCCTCCCCCCGTCAGGCTTCCCTGGGCCCCCAGTTTGGACTCTGTGCATGTCCATCCTCTCAGGACATCATCTGATGCATTTCTCTCTCCCTCTCTTGAAATCATGTCAGACCATATTGGAAGTTTCTGCAGGCATGTCTGCTCCTGAATGACATTCCCCCCTGAAACTAGGGGCCATGTCTTATCCATCGTGGTGCCCTCCTCAGTAGCCAGAACAGTGCCTGCACACAGTAGGCGCTCAGTACGTGTGTTCAGAGCCAAACACAATGGAGATAAGGAAGTTTCGAGACTTCCTGCCATTTCTTGCTTTGTCTTTTGCTCTTGGTTGCTCCCATCCAAAGGTTTGGGGCTCTGATTGCTCACCCGTGGTTGCTGTTGCTATGAAGGGGGCTTGAGGCCTCCTCTTCAAGGGGGCTTTAGAGAGCTGGTTCCAGATCCAGCAGCCCTGATAGGGAGAAACTCTCGAATGTTGTCTGGACAGGGTTGGTGGCCCCCACTGATAGCTGACTGCCCTTCCGGATTCAGGTGCCTACCAGGAGGTCCCTGTCACTCCCAGAGTACAGATGGCTTGTCCGTAGGGAAGGAAGGCACAAAGCTTGCTGGTATGACAGCAATCTTCCCCGTGGGGGACCTTCATCTCCGCGCCCCCACCTACCGGTGGGTGAGGAAGCGAGTTACCACCCACTTATGGGGATGAATGTTTTGGGACTGTCGTGTGGCATCAACTACCCTATATCCCAGGGCTGTACAGACAGACAGTCTTGTAATAACATATTCCCTAAAACATCAGTCTCCTGACGACAGTAATTACAAAGCACGGCTTTGTGAGTTAGCTCAGCTCACTGCAGATCCTGGCAAATTGCAAATTCCTCTGCCTCTGAGATGTTCCTCAGGCAAATTTCATGTAAACTAGGCCATCTGCTTAGTCACTATGCTTGTGAATCCTGCCTCCCTCTGTCCCTCTTGGTCACAGATGGAATGCTCACTCCTTCCCAGTGAAATCCAGGCACGGTTGGTCTGCACAGCTCTCGTGGCCTTTTTTCATGAGGTGGCTGGTTAGGCGCATGGCCCATTTGGAAGCCTTGCCAGCGTGACAGGCATTGGCCTGGCCTTTTCACACTCTGTTCCCTCGGTCACATTTCTCTTTGCACAGCCCTGCCCTCGTTAGGTAGGTCTCCCAAGAGACAACGGCAGTCTTTCTTAAAGATGTGAATCTGCACTTTGCTGAGGTGAGCCTTGGGGGGCCATGGGGGATGGGAATTGGGGATCACGGGCCTCAGGGCAAATAAAGCGTGTTCCTGGCAGATCAAAATGGCTGTCTTCCCCGAATGACAATTTGCCTGCTCTGGTTTCCTCCCCTCACGCAGGCATCTTGGCTGTCTCTGGAACTTTCTGTAGGTAGCAGATCCTGGATCCCATCCCACTGTAGTTCCAGGACCATTGTGTGGCTTTCTTAGCGGGGGCCAGCGGAGTGGGAGTTTTCTCCTCTGACTTGGAGAAGGACAGTCTTATCAGGGTGGCGAATGTAACATAGTCCCACTTATGCACTTTGTTGAAACAAAGTTGCAGTGTCCCTTGGAACAGCAGCCCGAATAGCAGTGAGGTTAGATGTAGGTGGTCTGGGGCACTGGGAGCTTTGGAACCACAGGAATCCCGCAGAGCATGCTGGATTTATAATAAAGCCACTCAGAGCCTCTCACAGACCCTGTTTTCAGGAGGGAACAGAGGGAACAGGGCAGGCTTTGTGCAGCTCCGGGCTGGGGTGCTGGCATCACAGGACCCCTCCCTTCAGGGGGATGTGGACTGCCACTGTGGGCATAGACCATCACTCTTAAATTTGCCTGCTTCAAGAGCCCCTAGGTAGAGCTTTTTCTTGTCCTTCCCACACCAAAAGGGTGCAGACGTAGGCAGGGGAAAGTTCTCCTGATTTATCTGTGTATCCAATAACCTTCCTCTCCTCTTTGGGCTTCAGACCCAACCTTGGAGGCACCAGGAACTGTTGGAAGGGACCAAGTGCAATGATAGTTTCCTCCTCTCTCTGCCTCCTGGTCATATCCTGTACTTCCTCGTCCTCTTCTTGTTCCTCTATATTCCTTTGTAAGCCTAGCGATGCCCATAGGCATTGATCACTCGATCTGATACAATGCAGTCCTGCTAAGGGGCCCCGTGTTCTGCCTGGAGCCCCGTGCTCTGGCCCTCACGCCACTCAGGTGGCAGAGTGTCATTTCACTTTACTGGTTCAGATGACATCACCGCCCACTTGCAGAGCAGTTCACGGGGTCCCAAGGGCTCCCACCCTGGGAGCCGACTTCCCAGCCTTCCTTGGAAAGAGCTAGGCAGGTTTATCATACAACCCAAATTCTTGCTGTCGACTAGGAATTGGTGACAGTTAAAGGAACAGAGATGGGGCAGAAAAGATGACAAGGGACCGTGGAGATGCTGGTCTAGGTCAACATAGATCGGAACCAGAGAACAGATCACTTTTTGTGTTTCTAGATCTTTGAGCCCCTCCTCTCAACCTGGCAGCGCATTCCTTCCAGAATCAGATATGCTCCTCTCGCACGGTGTTGTCAGGCAAAGACTGGGCGACCGGTGTGTGTGTGAGTGTTTGTGAGTGTGTGTGAGTCAAGAGCAGGGAGTGGTGTGGGCAGGTACCCAGGGTTCTATGGGATCCGCACTGGGGGTGGTGGACAGGGGACCCCTCGCCGTGACCTCTCCCTCACCGTACTTGCCTCTCTCTTTCCCCAGGTCTGTGCGTAATGAGCGCGGCCTCCATCTACACGGTGAGGCACCCGGAATGGCATTTCAACTCGGAGTACTCCTATGGCTTTGCCTACATCCTGGCCTGGGTGGCCTTCCCCCTGGCCCTTCTCAGCGGTGTCATATACGTGATCTTGCGGAAACGCGAATGAGGCGCCCAGACAGCTGGTCTGAGGCACTGAGCATACCTAGGGGAAGGGAGGAAGGAAACTAGAAACCAGAAAAAAAAAAAAAAAAAAAAAAAGAGCTAGCCAAAAAACCCAAACTCAAACCAAACCAAACAGAAAGCAGTTGAAAGGGGGGGGTTAGTGTTGACTGAAGATGTATATAATATCTATGGTTTATAAAACCTATTTATAACACTTTTTACATATATGTACATAGTATTGTTTGCTTTTTATGTTGACCATCAGCCTTGTGTTGAATCTTAAAGAAGTAGCTAAGGAACTTGACATCCTAACCGTGTAATCGAGCTCAGTATTTTCCGTTCTCTGTTTTTCGTTCTTTTTGTTTTGCCCAGACATGAAATAACTCCGTCTTGCCCCTTCCCTTTTATCTGAAAGAAGATACCTCCCTTCCGCTCCACCTCATTGAGAAAACCAAAGTGTGGGTAGAAACCCCGAATGGCCAAAACCCTTAAATTGTGGGTGGCCCCGTGCTTCTCCCACAGAGACGGGCGCCGCGCACAACCCCATGCGAAGCCTCACGCTCACATGCAGGAAACCCCCAAACTGGAGCCCTTGGCAAAAACACGGCCTGTGGCCTCGGAACGCTTGCCCTTGACGGTGGGTGTCTTGGTCACACGTCGAGATGAGAAATCGGTGACAAGAAACCCATGAAATGGTGCTATGTATCTACCATTCCTTAGTATCACTAATCATCTAAACCACTCACTGGAAATTCAATTAACAGTTTTACAACATTAAGTAGAATGGAGACCTGAATAAATAATTCTCTGTAATATAAATGGTTTATAACTGCTTTTGTACCTAGCTAGGCTGCAGTTATTCCAATAATAAATAAATAATAAACACAGCCTTTATCGCTGCCACATTCTTCTTACGGTCGGAGCATCGGGACAAGCTCTAGACACCCCCACCCCACCCGGGACTGTGCATTCCCAGGGCTCAGCTGGGTCTAGACTGTTCTCTGCCTCCAAGGACTGTCTGGCAATGACTTGTACTGGCCACCAACTGTAGATGTAAATATGGTGCCCTTCTGATGCTAAGACTCCAGACCTTTGTTTTTTTGGTTTTTTTTTTGTTTTTTTTTTTTGCCTTTGCTTTTTTTCTGATTTTATACCAACTGTGTGGACTAAGATGCATTAAAATAAACATTAGAGTAACTCACTGATCTCTCTTGGAATTTTGTTGGGACCTTGGCTTGGGGCGGGTGCCTTTCAGAGTGGAGGAAAGAGGCGCTTTGGCGGAAACCAAGATTGGGCTCGTGGTCTAGGTTGGCTTTTGGCTTTCTTGCAGGTGACAGGGAGCACATTGTGCCTTCTGTAAGCCTGTGCAGATGTCTGCTCGTTGGGGAGGACGAGGAATCGCAGCTGAAACAAACTGTAAATGGGCTGGAAGGGACTTGAGTGTTCATTAACTCAACCCTCTCTCCCGCGCTCTCTTCTCTGATGAATCGCACAGGGGACCGTGGAAGCACGTCATGCGTTCACCTAACATATGGGAAATGTTGGCATCAGCAGTGCACACCCCTATCCTCTAAAAGAAGGGGGAGGTCAGATGAAGGAATCACTGGTTGATGACTGGAGGCCAGACTTTCGGATAAAACATTAGTAGGCATCAACTAAGTTCCTGATGGGGTCCTGAGGGAGGGCACGGGCTGACCATGTCATCTAGCTCCGAGGTTCTGGGCTGTGTCTCACCTGTGGGTATTTTTACCCATCGACGTTATATCGCACATGTGCAAAACATCAAGCTTAAGATTCACTCGGCGTTGCTCTGATACTCATTGAGCACCGACACTGCACTGGGCACCAGAGGTCAGGAAATGATCACATATATATTTTTAAAGATATAATTTATTTATTTTAGAGAGAAAGAGTGTGAGTGGAGAGAGGGACAGAGGGAGAGACAGACAATCTCAAGCAGATTCTGTGGTGAGCATGGAGCCCAACACTGGCTTGGATCCCAGGACCCGGAGCTTAAATCAAGAGTCAGATGCTTAACCAACTGAGCCACCCAGGGGCCCCTAGGATCACAAAGGGTAATATTTTTGTGAGAGGCACAGGCACACAACTATATCGTAATGAAGGACAAACCGATTAGGCTCCTTGGATTTGGCCTGCCCTCTCTCCCTTACCAGCTGCAGGAGACTGGGGACAGACCAACTCTAAGATTTCATTTTCTCATCTATAAGATGGACATGCCAATGCCCAATTTATGGGATTGTAGAGATTAAAAAGAGAAGGAAAATATAAAGTGCTTATTAGTGTAGTGAGCAGTAGACGGAAAACCCTCTGTAAATCAGTGATTATGACAGATGCGATGTTTGAGGTGTATTGAAAGGAGGTATTGATTGTTCTGGGGAATTCGAAATCTCAGGCCCCCACATTAGAGTCTCCCATGCAAGGGCTACCCCAGAGATTCTTTCTGTCTATCCTGGGACCCACCCCGCCTCGACAGATTTAAAGGACCTTGCAGGTGATCCCAGTGCATAGTGGGGGATGATAAACCAGGAGCCTGTGAAATGTTTTTTAGACTTCAGTGTGGTTATGAATCACCTGGGAATCCTACAAAATGCAGATCTGGTTATGTAGGTCTGGGATGGGGACTGAGGTTCTTCATTTCCAATTTGTGCCTAAGTGACGCTAATGCTGCCATTCCGCGGACCACACTTTGAGGAGCAAGGGTATGAATAAAGCCACCTTCAGGCACCTCATGCTCTTGTGTCTTTGGACAGCTCTGACAGGAGGGCTTCCCCCTTTCTACGTTATCAATAGTGATGGGCTAACTGCTCGTGACTTGGATAAACAGGGTTGGGTGACAAGATGGCCACCAGGTGCACGTGAGACGTTGGTGATTGGGAAAACTAGGAGTTTCGCTTCACGAGCTTATACTTTGAAAAGTACACTTTCATTTCACAAACCTTCCTCTATAACATTGAACTAACACTTAGAAATTTATATACATAAGAATAAAGCAGAAAACCAAAAGTGGCCCAAATCTCCCCACCTAGGAAATGCTCTTGGCATTAAAAAAAAAAAAGTAATATATATCTAGGATCATAACATCCTAAAGACATCTGGAGGGGAAAATAACATGGGAAAACCTCTTTCCTACCTCCCCATAGTCTCTTGCCACAGATAACCGTAAGACATAGCTTATGACGTCTTCCACAAAAAAGACCATGACCACATATATACACCCATCTAAGTATTTGAAAAATGTGCCCCAAAGGGACCAAGCTACTACTACCATGGTGTTTTTTTCATTTAATGACATTCACTGGAGATCTTTCTACATCAGCATATACCTCATTATTTTCAACGAGCTTGGTTTCATGCTTTCAGAATTATGCATCATATTTTGCTGTGTACCTACACCCTCCTCACTGAGCCCTGGCTCAGAGATTTTTGCCTGGGTGGAGAAACATCCACAAAACAGATAGTTTCTCCTTTCTTTCCCAGGAACAAACCACACCTGCTCCAGAGAGTGAAGAAGTTCAAGCCACAAGATACTTTCGAGAATAGTGGAGGTGCTGAGGGAAGGCAGTTGGGAGGAGATTCAAGATACAGGCTAAAATGCTGGCCGCCTGGTTTGCAGGAGAGAACAAGGGAATAGTATGGGTAGGAGGAACCCTCTGGGATCAGAACAAAAAGTCACACCCTGACTTCAGAAACTATTCCTTCCAAGGAGTTGGAATGGGACTGGATTAATCGGTAGATCAATTTATGACTCAGGGCATTGTTGAAAACAATAGAGAAACCAGCAATAAACTAATGGGGTCTGACAGTGCGACATGGTCTGGGAAAGAGAGTAAGAAAAGCCTGCTGAATCCTCTGTCATCCCAGGATGATAGTGAGGGTTCCAAAGCTGTGCCTCTCTGAGGAACAACATCGGAGGCTGAGCACTGTTGGGAGGAAAGACAGACGCCTCACTAAAATGATCTAGTTATGGGTGTGAGGGCGACCTGGCTGAGACATCTGTCACCCCATTGATCGCCAGGGTTGATTTGGCCGATCTGGCTGGCTATGCGGGTGTCCCCTTTCTCCCTCACCGCTCCACGTCCGTCCCTCCCGAAGCTGCGTGCTTGGTCAAAGAGGACGACCTTCCCCGATAGAGGAGAGGACCGTTCTTTGGTCAAGGGTATACAAGTAGCTGTGCTCCCCTGCTAGAACCTCTAAACAAGCAAAAAAAAAAAAAAAAAAAAAAAAAAAATCTAGTTAGTTACCAAATACAAGCATATCTCGTTTTATTGTGCAGATCTTGTATTTTTTAAAAACTGAAGGTTTGTGGCATTGAGCATTGACCAAGTCTATCGGCGCCATTTTTTCAATAGTATTTGCTCACTTTGCATCTTTGTGTCACATTTTGGTAATTTTAGCAATATTTCAAACTTTTTCATGATTATATTTTTTATGGTGATCTGTGACCAGTGCTTATGACTTGCTGAAATCTCAGATGATAACTTGTTTTAGCAACCAGGCATTTTTAAAAATTTTTTAAAAAATTTTTTATTTATTTTCTAAATTTCTTTTCAGTGTTCCAGAATTCATTGTTTATGCACTACACCCAGGAAACAAGTATTTTAAATTAAAGTATATACATTAGGTTTTTCAAACATGATGTCATCACACACTTAGTAGACTACAGTACAGGGTAAACACAGTTTTTATATGCACAGTGAAACAAAGAAAAAACATTTGACTTGCTTTACTGTGACATTTGTTTTATTGTGGTGGTCTGGAACTGAACACATCGTATCTCTGAGGTGTGCCTATAATTATACAAGTGAATAACAGTAACAAACTCCAGAGTAGGGACAATATATTACCTAAAATATCTCATCTACAATAAATTATCTAAAATATCTAGTTTCCAACAAAAAAATTATGAGGCATGCAGAGAAACAGGAAGTATGACCCATACACTAGAAAAAAGCAGAAAAAGTATCTATGAGAGAGGGCAGTGTCAGATTTATCAGAAAAAGGCTTTAAAGCAGTCATCGTAAACATATTCACACAACAAAAGAAATCATGATTAAAGAACTAATTGAAGGTATGATAATAATGTTGCATCAGATAAAGAATATAAATTAAAAGATGGAAATTGTGAAAAAGGACAAATGGAAATTATGTTGTTGAAAAGTACAATAAGGCAAAAATCATGACATCCCAATCAATAGACTCAGAAAAAGCATTTGACAAAATCCAATGTTCTTTTATGACAAAACACCCAAAAAACTAGGAATAAGAAAATGTCCCCAACCTAATAAAGTACTTATATAAAAATACCCCACACCTAACATCATATTTATTGCTAAATTATTGAATGCTTTCCCTCTAAGATCAGGAACAAGACAAAGGTGTCTGTGCTTATAACCTCTGTTTAACATTAACTTGGAGGTTCTAGTTAGGACAATTAGGCAAATTAGGTAAAAAAAAAAATACTGCATCAAGATTAAAATTGAACACTAAAACTATCTCTATTCACAGATAAATGATCTTGTATATAGAAAATCCTAAGTAATCGAATAACAAACTTTAGAACTAATTCATGAATTCAACAAAGAGGCAGGACACAATACCAATGTATAAAAATCGATTGTATTTCTATATTTGCAGTGAATAATTAAACAATGAAAATAAGAAAACAATTCCACCTAGAATAGGATCCAAAAAAGGATAAAATACTTAAGAATAAATTTAACAAAAAAAGTGCAAAAGTTTATAGTTTGAGAATTATAGAACATCAATGAATACATTGAAAAAGACCTAAATAATTGGAAAAATATTCCATGTTCATGGATCAGATAATTTAACATTGTTAAGATGGGAATGCTCCTAAATTGTTCTACATTTTCAGGACAATTACCAACAGAATCCCAGCTGACTTCTTTATAGAAACTCATAAGTTGTTTCTAAAATTCAAATGGAATGATTGGAAATCCAAAATAACCAAAACAATCTTGCAAAAGAAAAGAGTAGGAGGAATTCCCACTTCCTGATTTTAAAACTTACTACACAAGCAATGGTAATCAAGACAGAACTAGCCCAAAAATAGACATATTGATCAGTGGAATCAGGTTTAAAGTCTAGAAGTAAACCCACATTTCTATGATCATATATCATAAACTCACATATATTTGACCATGTTCTATGATCAACTGAATTTTGACAACGGTGCTAAGACCACCTACTGGGGAAGAGAATGGTCTTTTGAACAAACAGTGCTTGAACAACTAACTATCCACATACAAATAATTAAGTTGGACTTTTATTTAACAGCACATAAGAAATTTAAAAAAAAAAATATTTTATTTATTTATTTGACAAACAGAGAGAGAGAGAGAGAGAGCACAAGTAGGCAGAGTGGCAGGCAGAGGGAGAGAGAGAAGCAGGCTCCCCGCTGAACAGGGACCCTGATGCAGGGCTCAATCCCCAGACCCTGGGATCATGACCTTCACCTGAAGGCAGACACTTAACTGACTGAGCCACCCAGGCACTCCAACAGCACATATAAAATTAACTCAATATGGGTGAAAGACCTAAATTAAAGATCTAGAACTATAAAACTCTTAGTAGGGGAGAAAACTTAGGAATAATCTTCATGACCTTGGTCTTGGCGAAGAGTTTTAGATATGACACCAAAATCACCAGCAACAAAAGAAAAAAAAATCAATAAATTGGACATCATCAAAATGAAAAACTATTGTGTTTCAAAGGACATCATCAAAAAATGAAAAGACAAACCACTGATGAGAAGAAAATATTTGCAAATCATATATATGATATGAAGCTTGTATCCAGAATGTAATTATAAAGTACCCTTATATTCAATAATAAAAAGACAAATAAACCAATTAAAATATGAGTAAATAGAAATTTGTCCAAGGACAAAATGTAAATGGCAAGTAAACACTCCACACTCAAATGTCCAGCATTGTAAGTCATTGAGGAAATGAAAATCAAAACCACAATGAGATACCAGTTCACACTTACTAGGTTAGCTAGAACCAAAAAGCCTGCTAATTACACACGCTGGTGAGCATGTAGAGAAATTGTAGCCTCATACACTGATGGCGGCAATGTAAATGGCGCAACTGGTCTGGAAAGCATCCTATCATTTCCTCAAAGGATTAAAGATAGAGTTACCATATGACCTAGTGATTTCTGCCCTTGGAATATACCTGAGAGACATCAACACACAAAATGCAGACATATAAATACATGGGTGTTTATAGCAGTATTATTTACAACCCAAATGTCCATCGACTGATGAAAGGATAAACAATATGTCTTATATCCACCTGCCAGAATACTATTTGTTCACACAAAGATATGATGTTCTGCTATATGCTACAACACAGGGGAATCTTGGAGACCTTATATGGAATAAAAGAAGTCAGTCATAAAAGACCATATACTATATAAGTCAATTTCTTCAAAAGTCCAGAGTGCTACAGAGACAGAAAGGAGATGCTACAGAGACAGAAAGGAGATCAGTGACTCTTTAAGACAGGGGAAGGAGGGATAGGAATGTAATGGGGTAGGGTTGTAATAACTCCCAGGTACCATGTTTCCTCTGGGGGTGATGAAAATGTTCTAAAATGGACTGTCAAGTTGTTTACACATCTTTTCACAGAAGTGAATATACTAAAAACCAAAGAATTGTACACTGTAGTGGGTCAGTTGTATTCTAGGATAATTATATCACAATAAAACTGTTAATAAAAAAGAAAAGAGACCACTGTCTGTTCCAGCTGTTGGTAGATCTCTCATTAAGTCTGTTCTTTCTGTTTGAAAAGTAATACACCTTTTATTTTCGTGGTTTGTTTTTTTGTTTGTTTGTTTTGTTTTTGCTTTTTTTTTTTTTTTTAAAGGGACAAGATTCTTGGGTGCCTGGGTGGCTCAGTGGGTTAAAGCCTCTGCCTTCAGTTCAGGTCATGATGCCAGCATCCTGGAATCAAGCCTCTGGGCTCTCTGCTCCATGCAGAGCCTGCTTTCTCCTCTCTCTGCCTGCCTCTCTGCCTACTTGTGATCTATCTGTCAAATAAGTAAAATCTTAAAAAAAAAAAAAAGATTCTCTTAAAAAAAGGGGGAGGGGACAAGGTTCTTATTCCTTCTGAGCACTAAAGAGCAAGACAGGATGTTGAAGATGGACAGTTACCATTTCTTCTCTAACAGAATCTCGGGTTTCCCCAGGGGATTGTTTGGATGACATTTATTTTCCATCCTGGAGCTCTTCTGAGAAATATTTTAATCTTAGGAATTGATACAAATGGAGTTTGGATCAGAAACCATCCTCTTAGCTGCTTTCTGCCCGTGGGTTCAGGCCAGGGTGTGGACCATTTACAGAATGTCAAGTGCATAGAGTGGGGATAGCAGTTCAAGACGTGGGAGTACTTCTTCCCACTTCTTTTCTCTCCAGGATCTTGTACTCTCACATCTTAGTAAACGCTAAACTCCAGTTGTCTGCAATTTTTCAAAGTGCTGAGAATGGCTTAGTCTTTCTGCCCTTAGCATCTGCTTTTAGACAGCTTTTCAATCTCTTGGTCTGCTGCTTATTAGTTTGCAAACCTCTTAAGGGGAAATTCAGAATTAGTGGTGGGTGCACCTCACTGGGTTTTCTTTTCTCTGATCTCCTGGCTCAAATGCTGGTGGCCTTGACGTCACAACAATGCTTTCAAACAGATTTTGAAAAATTTTATCCAGATTTTTCAGTAGTTTGCAGCCAGAAGAATGGGGCGGCTGGAAGCTGCTGTACATGAAGGCCCTTTAATTTTGAAAACAATTATTTACTTTGAAAGAGTTTATGTTAAATTTATAAATTTTAGTTGGGAGAAAATCGATATCATCCCACGCAGGTCGTAGGGACCAAGGCCAGCCAGGCTGCCCCCAAATGTGCCACTTTGTCATGTCGATTCTTTTATTTTATTGTTTTAAAGATTTATTTATTGATTTGAGAGAGAGAAAGAGCATGCACAAGCAGGAGGGGCAGAGGGAGAGGGAGAGAGGATCTCAAGCAGACTCCATGCTGAGCTGAGCCTGACATGGGGCTCAATCTCGAGACCCTGAGATCACAGCTTGAGCTGAAATCAAGAGTCAGACGTTTGATGGACTTTGCCACCTAGGTGCCCCTGGCATATTGTTTATTTTAAGTAGAAGTTACTTAAACGATAGCCCATAGAGGAAGGACTCGCAGGCCCTTCTCTGTCACCCTGAAAGCAGGAAATACATCTCCCATGTGAAAAGCACCCTCCCTCTATTAGGGAAAAGACATCCTTACCACCAGAGATAGAGACTTTAAAAGCTGAGAAATCTGTGAAAACAAATCTTGTTACTTTTTTGCTAATCTACTAACCCAGCCCAAATTCTGCTTTAGAATTCTTTAATGATTGAAACTCCCTATACCTGTTTTCCTTGTTCTATACATTTCTCAAAAACTTACCGTGTCTTTGCCTAAAATGTATAAAAGCTGCCTGCTTTTGTCATTTTTTTAGGTCTCAGTGTCATCATGTATGTGTATACAGGCATGTATAATAAAACTTTGGGTTTTTCATCTGTTGTTAACCCATCTCATCTAAATTTAATTCTTAGTTCCACTGGAAGACCCTGGTTAGAGGGAGAATTTTTTCTCCCCAACAAAGTGCAGAGTATGAGTGAATGCTAATCATTTAGTTCTTAGTTTATACTTTAATAACATATTTTGCTTTCTTTATACTGATCCTACATTTTTATATGAATTCTGTTTTTTACACAATTACATGTTTTCTGATTTTTGTGAATTATTTTAATTCCACTGTATTTTATTGTTGGTTTTTGTGGACATGTTGGAAAACTACTGACTTTTCTTTTCTTTTTTTTTTAAAGATTTTATTCATTTATTCAACAGAGAGAGAAATCACAAGTAGGCAGAGAGGCAGGCAGAGAGAGAGAGGGGGAAGCAGGCTCCCCGCTGAGCAGAGAGCCCGATGCGGGACTCGATCCCAGCACCCTGACATCATGACCTGAGGTGAAGGCAGAGGCTTTAACCAACCGAGCCACCCAGGTACCACAAACTACTGGCTTTTCTTAACCAGTTTTATACTTGGTTCCCTTGCAGAACTGTCTTATTATTTTCAACATTTCACGATTGGTTATCTTGACTTTTCACACAGGTAATCAGTGCATGGGCAAAAATAGAAAAATGAGATAATGTGCCTCTTTTTCCCTTCCTGTATTTATAGTTCTTAGATCTTTGATCACATTATTTATCATCTAAAACTTTCAGAACAGGCCAGATAAGAGCTGTGATAGTAGACATCATTTTATTTTTTTCTGAATTTAATAAGAATGCTAGTGCTTATTGTTAATTTATTTAAAGATAATTTATTTCAATAAGTACATAATTCTTGATTCTCAATAGGAATTTTAACCAAGAATTTATATTAAATGTTACTAAATATTTTCAGTCTTTATCAAGAACCCTGGTTTTTCTTCAGTGAGATACTACCTCACACCAGTCAGAATTTTAGCACACTCTGCTAAAATTAACAAGTCAGGAAACAACAGATGTTGGTGAGGATGTGGAGAAAAGGGAACCTTCCTACATTGCTGGTGGGAATGAAGCTGGTGCAGCCACTGTGGAAAACAGTATGGAGGCTCCTCAAAAAGTTGAAAATAGAGCTACCCTATGACCCAGCAATCACACTACTGGGTATTTACTCTAAAGATACAAATGTAGTGATCTGAAGGGGCACATTGACCCAAATGTTTATGGCAGCAATGTCCACATAGTCAAACGATGGAAAGAGCCTAGATGTCCGTTGACAGATGAATGGATAAAGAAGATGTGGTATATACATATATAGTGGAATATTATGCAGCCATCAAAAGGAGAAAGCTTGCCATTTGCAATGATGTGGATGGAACTAGAGGGTATTATGCTAAGTGAAATAAGTCAATCAGAGAAAGACAATTATCATATGATCTCCCTGAAATGAGGAATTTTGAGAAACAAGACAGAGGATCATAGGGGAAGAGAGGGAAAAATGAAACAAGACAAAACCAGAGAGGGAGACAAACCATAAGAGACTCTTAATCTCAGAAAAAAAACCTGAGGGTTGCTGTAGGGGAGAGGGGTGGGAGGGATGGGGTGGCTGGGTGTTGGACATCAGGGAGGGTATGTGCTGTGGTGAGTGCTGTGAATTATGTAAGACTGAAGAATCTCAGACCTGTACCCATGAAACAAATAATACATTACCTGTTAATTAAAAATAAATCTGTCAAAACAATTTGTCAAATGAATAGTGAAAAGGTAGCTTTTATTCCATTAATAAAATGGGCAAGTCAGTACTAAGAAAACTATCTTTAGGATTTATCATAGTAATTAAAGGTAGAAAAAACCCACCTCCCCAATTTTTTTTAAATTAACATATAATGTATTATTTGTTTCAGGGGTACAGGTCTGTGTTTCATCAGTCTTACATAAGATAAAATAGTTAAAATTGGTTAAAATAGGAAAGAGGAAAAATTCAAAAAAAGTAGAAAAAGAAAAAATTACGAAAGTTAAGAAAATTTAACTTTGAAAGACTAAAGAATCATGGGAGAAAAGGCATGAATTCCATGTGTTGCTTTACTCTAGCGCTGGAGTTCTGCAGTTCTCATTGATGGGTGAACTTGGTCTTGGCTGGATGTTCTTGCTGGTCTTCTGGGGGAGGGGCCTGTTGCCGTGATTCTCAAATGTCTTTGCCCGAGGGGGAACTGCACCACCCTTACCAGGGGCCAAGCTAAGCAATCTGCTCGGGTTTGCTATCAGGAGCTTTTGTTCCCTGAATTCTTTCCCTACTGCTTTGGAGGACAGGAATGAAGATAGTGGCCTCCCAATCTCTGGCTAGAGGAGCCAAGAGCTTGGGGCCCCATTCCTCAGTGTGCCCTCGAAGAAAAGCAGTCAATCCCTCCTATCTCCCTGGTCTCCAGCCACACTCTGTGCTCACCCAGCCTGTGACCAAGCATTTCTATCTCTGGCACATGGCCCCATTTGGAGTCTCCAAACCCAGCAGCTTCCTGCATTGCTCTCCCACGCCACTCCTCCCGAAGAGGAAGGTGAGTGTCCCGGATCTGCCACTTGTGGGGTCCCTGCTCAAAGGGTAGTAGCCAGGCTGTGCCTTGGATCATGGTTTAAGGTAACCCGGAGCTGAGAGCTGCCCCTCAGCTCTGTCTCTGCTGCTGGCTTTCCCGCTCCGATACCTGGGAGCTCTGCCACACTCAAATACCCCCCATCTTTCTGTGACCTGGTGGGTCCTGAGAACAAACTTTCCCAACGAGGGCTCCACCCCCTGTTTAGCCTCTGGAGTGATGTCCCTCTGCAGAGCAGACTTCTGCAAGTTCTGATTTTGTGCTCTGCTGCTCTGTCACTTGGCAGGAGCCGGCCCCTCTCCCTGTGGTCTATCTTCCCAAATATTGCCACTGATTCACTTCTCCCCATGTCCTGCCTTCCAGAAAGTGGTTGCTTTTCTGTTGATAGAATCGCTGCTTTTCTTTTTGATCTCCTGTTGAGTTCATAGGTGTTCAGAATGGTTTGATAACTGTCTAGCTGAATTCCTGGGACCAGATGAAATTTAGGTCTCCTACTCCTCTGCCTCTCCTGCTCCTCTCCCATTTTGACAGATTTTAATAACATTTTATTGAGGCTTTTTTGGTGTTCATATTTAAAAATTAAATTGATTTTTAAGTTTCTTATGTGCTTTCTTTAATAAGTTTTAATCTTAGGGCTATGTAAGGGCTGTCACAGGAATGAAGAATATTATGTTTCCTTATGGGACTTCTGTAGTGTAGGTGTTACTGGTTTTTTTGAAGATGAGATGTACTCAGCAGCAAAAATTCTCTGGCTCTTGTGAAGAGATCCTACCAATTATGGAATAGCATTCTGCATTCTTCCTTAAATTTCTGTTTCCCAATTTGTTTCCTATTTCATTATTTGAACTCTTCATTCATTTTGATGATTTATACATTTTCTAGGCATTGTCTATTTTCTTCAGATTTTCTAATTTACTTTTTAAGGTGAGACAGGCTTTTCTAATAATAATTTAAAACAGCCTGTATCAACTGTCTTAATTTTACACATGTGTGTTTTTTTTTTCTTTGATTAGTTGTGGTGGTGGTTTCCCTTTCTTATTTTCTTAAAAAGTATATTTTTTAATCAATCTGACATAGTTTTTTCTAATTCAAGAGGATTCTTATTTTTCTTGCTTTTCACTTCTTGCTTTCATTCACTCAGTTTCTTATTTATTTTTGCCAATTCTTCCTCAGATCTCTAATAATTTCTAGCTTTATTTACATTGATACTCTTAACATTTGCTGTATAAAGAATTATTACAGTTATATCTCCATCTGAATTATACTCTTTAGAATATAACACAACTCTATTTGTCCTAATCAATTTTTTTTCATTGGATTCTATTTTGTATGAATAGAGCATTTCATCCCACTTCCTTTTTGTTATAGTCCTTCAAAATGCCTTTGCACATGACTTTACTTGATTTTTAATATCTAGCATCTTTTTTTATTAAGATTTTATTTATTTATTTGAAAGAAAGCGAGGTAATCTGTGGGCACATGTGTGTGCACAAGCAGGGTACGGGGTGTGTGGGGAGTGGCAGAGGGAGAGGGAGAGAGAAAGTCCCAAGCAGACTCCATGCTCAGTGGGAAGCCTCATATGAGGTTCAACCCCACTACCCTGAGATCATGACCTGAGCCAACATCAAGAGTTGTTCACTTAATCGACTGAGCCACCTAGGTGCCCGCCATTTAGCATCTTTTAATAGCCCCTCTTGGTGTAGACTATGTATTCTTTACAATGATCTCTTCCTAAGTGTTGGGATGCTTAATCTTGCTTATTATTTTTAACAATTATTGCTCTGGAGGGTTTTTTGGAAGTTGATTTTTGTAATTTTGAAACTGTATCAGTAATTACTTGTGACTGTTCTCACGGTTTTTGAGCTCACCCAATATTTTTATACCATGCCTTCCCCATTCTTGAATTCATCAATGAGGTTCACTTTATGGTTTGTTGGAGGACATCTTCAACTAACTTTTCAAGGGGACATGGGCACAGTGTTTTCTGAATCTGAGAATAACAGAATGACCTTCTGTGACCTGAATACATAAATTGGCTGTATAGAAAATGCATGGTTCACAGATTTCTTCCCATAATGTTAGATATACTGTTGTCTGCTGGTGTTCATTGTGGAATCTTAGGATCCTATGAGCAGGCATATTTTTTTCATCCTTTAAAGACTACTGATTTTTTTTCTCATTTTGCTTATGGGGTTTAGTATATATCTTTGCACATAGTAGGCACTTACTAAAAATTTGTTGCATGAGTAAATGAATGGGAAAATGTTTCTAACACATATCAATGGGTTCTTATTTTTGATGTTGCATACAAAAATTTCTTGCCAATAACTAAGAAATAAACATATCAAAATGGGTGAATGTTATAAGCACATAATTTGTAAATAAAAAGTAATAAAAATGCTAAATATGAATTAAAAAAATAAAAGTTAGGGGTGCCTGGGTGGCTCAATCAGTTAAGTGTCCAACTCTTGATTTTGGTTCCGGTCATGATATCAGGATCATGAGATTGAGCCCTTTGTGGGGCTCTGCACTGGCTGTGGAGCCTGCTAGAGATTCTCTCTCTCCCTCTGCCCCTACCCCTGCCTTCCCTCTCTCTCTCTCTCTCTCTCTCAAAAAAAAAAAAAAAAAAAAAAATCCTTACCCCCCCTTTTTTTTTGACCTACAAAGCTGGAAAAGAGAAGTTAGTATAGAATCATAAACTGGTACAGCTTCTCTGGGAGGCAATTTGCTAATATAAATCAAAATTATTACATATGAAAATATCCTTTGCCCTGGTAATTCTACACTATGGATTTTACTATTAAAAGACTAATCAAAGCTGTGTGCAGATTTAGGGTCAAAGATATTAATTTGAGATGTATTTATAGTAGAAAACTTGGAAAAATAAGAAACAGTATAAATAATTGTGACACATTCATAAGCTAGAATATCAGCTATTAAAAATGAAATGTTGTAATAGAAGAATATTTATAAAAATGGACAATCAGAATACATTGTAAAATGAAAAAAGCTGGCTATAAAACAGTATTTTAATATAGTTCTATTCATTTCAACTTTTCACGTTTTTGTTTATTATCTATTATAATAGATGTAGGGGAACAAGTCTATATTCTTTGTGAGGGAGAACATTTCTCCACAACAAAACTGTTTTGTAACCAAAATCAAAGTGTTAATAGAGTCATGGGTCTCCAGTTCAATAGGAAAATGAATAAACTCCTTAACTCACACTCAAAAATGTTATTTTTCTGTGAGCACTTCTTATCCTCTTTCCTTTTATAGTCTTTTTGACTTTGCTTGCTTACAAATTTCTCATGGAATTGACAGAAAGTATTCAGTGACTTTTTTGAATTGCATTGTGATTTTTCACATTGGGATGTCCAGGCTTGTTCAGCTGGTCAAAGTGCATGAGTGTTGTGTGTGTGTGTAGGATGAAAACGTGGTACGAACTCAGTCTGTCCAGAGAGAATGTCAGTTTGTTTTGTTGCTCACTATATGGGAAGACTGGCTTTCTATGCATTTTGCCATTTTCATGGTGTGTATACTTTTGTGCAAATGACTGCTGGGAATTGTAAGACAATGTACAGTTGACTGACCTATTGATTTGACACAATCAGTAATGACTTTTTTTTTAAAGATTTTATTTATTTATCTGACAGAGAGATAGAGCCAGAGAGTACAAGCAGGGGGAGTGGTGGAGGGAGAAAGAGAGGCAGGCTCCCCATTGAGCAAGGAGCTCCATGCGATCCCAGGACGTGAGCCGAAGGCAGGCACTTAACCAACTGAACCACCCAGGTGCCCCTTGATAATGTCTTTTAGACTCAGTCATTCACACTCTAGTAAGTGGATTCTAAAATTTAACTCTACATGTTTAGAATATCAAATGGATATTGTCTGGAATTTGTATTGGTCCTTTTTTTTTTTTTTTTAAGATTTTATTTATTTATTTATTTGATGACAGAGATCACAAGAAGGCAGAGAGGCAGGCAGAGAGACAGGAGGAAGCAGGCTCCCTGCTGAGCAGAGAGCCTGATGCGGGGCTCAATCCCAGGACTCTGAGATCATGACCTGAGCTGAAGGCAGAGGCTTTAACCCACTGAGCCACCAAGACGCCCCTGTATTGGTCCTTTAAAAAAAAAAATTCCAAATGGAGCCAAGAAGTAGGCAACATATGATTTTAAAGTGCCTGTGCTTTATGACTACATCAGAGGCTGAGTATATAAAACCTTCAATGTGCTGGGCCGTATTGGGCAGGCATGGAGGTTTAAGAGTTGGATACGTATAGCAATCACCTTGGGGTGCCTACACCATTAGTCAAGACCTAAATCTCTGAGAAATATACAGTAAGTCCACATCTCAGATGGATTGCAGCCAAAAAAACATTTCCTTCATTGCCCATCAGGGTGTTGAGTGAAAAATTATGCCCTTCAGTCATTTTGCTCCTTTGGGCTCCATTAGGTATTTCCCAGGATGATTTTATAGGTCTGCCAAATAAAGAATATCAACAACAACAACAAACATTTTTAAGGAGCATTTTCCTAAGATTTATAGCATCTTTCTGTATTCTTCTTATTCACCCTAAAGCAAATGAATATTCTTTTACTAAATCAGTGCCTTGGCTTCAAAAGAATGTGAAAAGCTATCATTACCTAGGTAGACAGGTGATGTCAGTCTTGAAAGTTTAAATTATGGGTGCTTTTCATTTTTCACCACGAAATAGGCATTTCAAGGAATCAGTTACAATTTTACCAGTTTCAAAATCGATTTCCAGTAGAGGGAGCCCTTGCTTGGGTAATACAAGGAGGGACCATTTTCTTCATACATAATTCTACCTTCTTCAAAACTCACACCCTGAAGATTTTGAATAGGATTCGTTTTCATATTTTTTCCACCCCAGCTCTATTTAAACATTAAACACAAAATTATTTTGTTTTTTTCATTTGAAATGAACCAGATTACTCTTTCTATGTCTAGACCCCAGGTCAGGAATCCCCCAGCATTCTGAATTCTGGATTTGGTGCCTGGTGATTGACCATAAAGCACGGAGTATTTAGGACATGTCCATCTGTCCTGGGGGCTTGTTGGTCTTACTGCACTTATTTTGCAGTTAAATGATACATGTATATTATTTTTTTTTAAAGATTTATGTATTTATTTTAGAGACAGTGAGAGAGTGCATGAGCTGGGGAAAGACAGAGCAGAGGGAAAGAGAGAGAGAATACCAAGCAGACTTCCCTCTAGCCTGGAGCCCTATGCAAGACTCGATTCTACTACCCTGAGGTCGTGACCTGAGCCGAAACCAAAAGTTGGGTCGCTCAACCGACTGAGCCACCCAGGAGTCTGGATATATACTTATTAACACACTAAGAGGCTTTGAATGGGTGATTGTTATGCACTTTGGAATCACAGTCACCCAAACCTTAATTATCATGCAGTTTTCAGACAAAACCTCAAATGAGTAAAGTGAGGGGCAGAACCCATCCCTGGTGAGTGAGGACTGGCAGTAAAGCCTCAGCCTGGGGCTCATCCTTTCTCTTGGGGGATTAAGCATTCTAAGCACTGTCTGGGGAACGAAATCAAAGTGGCTCCTTCATGATTTCTCTGAGTTAAGGGGAAAAGAATGCTTACTCATCCTAAATTCAATCCTGTGGTTGTCTTTATAATGCCAAACAATGGTACATACTTGTTCTTTTTTTTCTCGAAGTGACCGGGTTTAGGGACTGATCAGAGTTGCCATTAAGAGCCATGCAGACTCAGAGGCAGCCCAAAGAAGTGGAGATTAGGGTTAGGGTTAGGGTTTCAGAATCAGAGGGTTCCTGGGGTTTAGAATCAGGACCCTACATTCAGACCCCAGGTCTTGCCCTCACTCACCATACAAGTGGGACATGTTGTCCAATCTTTCCAAGACAGTAACAGTATTTACTTCATAGAGTTGAGTTTAAGTAACATAATCTTGGCAAATGACAGGTGCCTAATGTATGTCAGGTATCACTGTTATCGTTAATCTTGTTAGATGTGGTTTGTCTTTGGTGTCCTAAATTCCTTCATTTCAGACCTCTAATTCCTTCCTAAATCCCTACCAGCTCTACTTCACCCTTACCAGCTTACTAGCAATGGCAGGGCTCATAATTAGGCAATCGTTATACTTAATACATATATAATTTTTGCCCATTTCATAGCCTGGGCATATTTTATTTATGGAGTATCAGTGGGAATTAAAGAGTACTGTGCCATTTTCTCATCTTCCCCAAACCCTTGAGGGATTTATGTTTCAGGGGGGTGGGAATGGACATGGTTGTGAGAGTGGACACAAGAATCTCCTTTAATTATTGAAGAAAATGTCTTACAAAATGAAGCCCACAGAGCGAGCCCCCTTGACCAAGCCAACAAAGCAGCTCCAAGGATCATTCTCACTTCAAGGCACCAGGAAAAAAAAAAAAAAAAAAAAAAAAAAAAAAAAAAAATATATATATATATATATATATATATATATATATATATATGTAAATTAGGGAAAAATGAGAGGGAAAAAGCCCTTGTCATTGTATGTACAACAATGTAATCTTATCAGTACTCATCTACTAAAAACTAAAGAAATAAGCATAACTCTTGACATTAAGGTTTAGATTTAAATTCAAGTGGTCTGGGCTTAATGGATTATCTTACTATGGCCTCTATTCACTGGATTTCTCCAGAGTCACTCACACTTCTGATTCTGCAAGAGAAAAGTTTGCTGTTGTAAAACCTTATTTTTAAAAATTGGCTTTGCTCTTTTTCTCCTATAACCTTTTATATAGTCTGCCCTTTAGATGGAAGGAAGTTCCAGACATCTGTAGGGAAAAAAACAAAACAGGGTTTGCAAGAGGAGGGGTTGTTGAGTCCTGAGATTTTTTTAAAAAAAGATTTTATTTATTATTTGAGAGAGAAAGAGAGAGAGAGAGAGCGAGCATGGGTGGGGGAGGGGCAGAGGGACAAGCAGACTCCGTGCTGAGCAAAGAGCCCAACTTGAGGCTCAGCCCCAGGACCCTGGCATCATGACCTGAGCCAAAGTCAGATGCTTAACCAACTGAGCCACCCAGGGGCCCTGAGATATTTTTTGTAGATATTTTTGCACCCCTCTTAGAATGAGAGGTGGGGAGGCTAGGGGAACCCGAGGTTGCAAAAATAAACTCTTTTCAGGGAACTTGGAGGCTTCCAGGGATGAGGAAGAATGGGTCCAAAGGACTAGGACCAGTTGGATACATCGACCTGTTCTCAAAATGCCACTTGCATCTATCTCTTCCTAAAAATGCAGTGTTAAGTCATGGAGAGGGGAGAGGAGATGACTCTCTTTTTTTTTTTTTTTGCTCTATACTCTCTTTTTGCTGCTCTATATGGGAGCTCTAGTCATTTGTTATAGGTGGGTCTGTAGGTGGGTTGCAAGTATTTGAAGAATTAAGTTGACCTTTGATTTTTACAGATACTGACCACAGAGAAACTTTAAAGTATTCTTGAGTGGTCTAGACCTGCACTCTCCTCGCAATAGCCATCAGCCCCTGGTGGCTATCGAGCCCTGGAAATGTGGCTAGTGAGATGAGGAAGTGAATTTTTAACCTTATTGAGTTATAATTAATTTACAGTGATTTAACCACAGTGTTTATATGCAGTTATTATATGTTGAAATGAGAACATTTTCGATATATCGGGTTAAATATAATACATTTTTGAAATTAATTTCATCTGTCTCATTGTAGACTTTTGAAAGTATTTAAAAATATATTTTTTGATTGTACCAATAGTTCATTCCTTTTCACTGTGAACAAGTAAGTATTCCCTTGTGTGACTCACACATTTTGTTCATCCATTCAGTTGTTAGTGGGCATTAAGTTGTTTCCATTTTGGGACTACTACAAATAAAGCTGCTGAGGACATTTGTGTACAAGTCTTTGAATGAACATATGTTTCCTTTTCTCTTGGGCAAATATCTAGGAATAAAATGACTGATTCCTTTGGTCAGCGTTAAGTTTAACATTTTAAGAAACCGCCATTCTGTGTTACAAAATGAAAAAAACCAATCAATGGGGTTTTACCAAAATTAAAAACTTCTGCTCTTTAAAAGACACTGTTAGGAGAATGGAGAGGCAAAGCACGGACTAGGAGCAAATATTTATAGATTCTACACAGATGTTGGCAAGGATGCAGAGAAGGGGGAACCCTCTTGCGCTGTTGGTGGGAACGCAAGCTGGTGCAGCCACTCTGGAAAACAATATGGAGGTTCTTCAGAAAGTTAAAAGTAGAACTACCCTAGGAACCAGCAATTGTGCTACTAGGTCTTTACCCAAAGAACACAAAAATACTGATTTAAAGGGGTACATGCACTCCATTGTTCATAGCAGCATTATCAACAATAGTCAAATTATGGAAAGAGCCCAAATGTCCATTGACAGATGAATGGATAAAGAAGTCATGGTATATACATACAACGGAATATTACCCAGCCATCAAAAAGAATGAAATCTTGGCATTTATAACAACAGATGGAGCTTGAGGGTATTAAGCTAAGTGAAATCAGTCAGTCAGAGAAAGACAAATAGCATATGATATCACTTATATATGGAATTTAAGCACCAAACCAATGAAAAAGGAGAGAGGCAAACCATTAACAGACTTTTAACTATAGAGAACAGAGAGTTTCTGGCAGGGAGGTAGAGAGGAGTGGATTAAACAGGTAATGAGTATTAAGGAGGGCACTTGTTATGATGAGCACTGAGTGTCATATATAAGTGATGAATCACTAAATTCTATTCCTGAAACTAATATTGCACTATATATTTACCTACTGGAATTGAAATAAAAACTCAAAACTTAAAAAAAAAAAAAAGATACACTGATTGGAAACCAGCACATCAAAAAGTGCTCGACAACCCTCATTTGCGGGTGCAAATTAAAAGCACAATGAGATACCACCATATAAATATTAGAATGTGTAAAAAAAAAAACCCCAAAACAAAAAAACACACTCATTTCCCCCCTCCTGTGTGGGGAAAAACCTAGTTCTTCTCTACTGTATACTTCTTCCCTGTGAGTCTCCTTTACTACTTATACAGAACACATTCTGACACTTCTGGTCACCAAATGTAGCGTTACTCCACACCAAACAATTCTCTGCAACACCAGTCGGGTATCCTACAATGAACTCAATTCTGACACTTGGGCAGAATCAGATCCTACAGGTTAAGACCCACAAGATTGCCCCTAACCCCAACACACACACACACACATACACACACACCCCAACAGACACCGGTTGCAATCACCTGTGGGGTTTTGATGAGGGTTGTATTGAATATATAGGCAAATTTGGGGATAGCCTGTATCTTAACAAAACTGAGTCTCCTAGCTCATGAACAAGTGCATCTCTCTATTTAGTAAGATGCTTTTTAGTTTTATACACATTTTGTCAGAGTTATCCCCAGGTGTTTCACAGTTTTTGGTGTTGTTGTAAATGGTGTTTGTTTTTTTGTTTTAATTTCCAAAAATTTGTTGTTAGTATATGAAAATACAATTAAATCGTTTGTCACATATACTTTACAATCTTGCTAAGCTCACTAATTAATTCTAGTAGCTTCTTTTGTAGGTTCCCTCGAGTTGTCTATGTAAACAATCATGTAATCTGTGAATAAATACTGTTTTACATCTTCATTTTTGAGTTTGATGCCTTGTATTTCTTTTTCTGGTCTTAGTGCACTGGCTAGAACCTCTGGACAATGTTGAATAGAAGTGGTGAGATCACACGTCCTTGGCTTATTATTAAGCATAGGAGAGAAGAATTCAGTCTTTTACCATTAAGTATGATGAAAATTACACATCTTTCTTTGATGTCTTTTATCAGGTTAAGGAAATTTCCTTCAGTTCCTACTCTGCTAGAGTTTTGTTTTCTATTGTTTTGTTTGGTGGCGGCGGCGGTGGTAATTGGTTTTGTTTTTTAAGCAAGAATTAATGTTGGATTTTATCAAATGCTTTTTGGCAACTATCAAGAGAATTGTATGTTTTTAAATCTTTATTTGTTAATATGGAAGATTACATTGATTGACTTGCAAATATTAAACCAACCCTGAATTCTTGGGATAAAGTATACTAGTCCTGATTTATATTATTTATTTAATTTGATAAAATATTCTTTGGAATGTTTACATGAGGAATATTGGTGTATAGTTTTCATTTCTTTATAATGTCTTTGTCTGGTTTTGGTATTCAAATAATGTTGGACTCAAGGAATGAGGTGGGAAGTGGACATTACTTTGCAATTTTCTGGAGAGTTTGTATAGAATTAGTGTTATTTACTCTTCAAACACGTGATAAGTTTTCATCATCGAAACTTTCTGGGCCTAAAGATGTCTTTCAGAGAAAGCTTTTAACTACAAATACAATTTCTTAAAGTATTTATAGAGTTATTAAGATTTCTATTCTTGAATGAATTTGGTAGTGTGTGTTTTTCAAGGAGTGCTTGGTCATAACATCCAAATTATGCAGTTTATCAAATTTATAAATTTGTTTACAAATTTCCTTATTTTCCTTTTATTATCTTCATGATGTAATGCAGGCTGTTACCCTTCTCATCCCCAGTGTTGGTTCCTTGTGTTCCCTCTCTTCCAGATAACTCTACCTATCCTAGAGCAAGTATTGGCAAACTACAGACTGCAGGCCAGTCATGTGTTCTGCAAATACATTTTTATGGGAACACAGTCTAATTTATTTGTTTATGTATTATATATGGCTGCTTTCTTACTACAATGTTAAGGGTGAGTAATTGGTATGGAAATTATATGTCTATAACACTAAAATATTTACTATCTGGTCATTTAAGAAAAAGTTTGCTTTGGGGGGATTAACCAAATATTTTTTAATGATTCCATTTGTATCATTCAGAGTTCAACCAAAGAAGCAGAACCAGTAGGAGAAACACGCATATGAACAGATGATAGATATATAGATAGATGGATGATTGATACTTATTACAAGGAACTGGTTTAGATAATTATGGGGCTTGCTTAAGCAGCTCTGAAATCCATGAGTCTGGCAATCAAGAAGAGATCATGGGTAGCCTAGAACCCCATGGACATGGGCCAAAGCTATTGTCTGTAGGCAGTTAGGAAGGGAAAATCCAGAAAACAGAGAGCAGTTGTAGGGTCAGCTGTTGTTAGTAACTGGCTTAAGGACTGCCTAAGCCTTCAAGGGGTTTCCACTGATTAAACAGGCCCACCAGGATAATCTCTTTTACTTAAAGCCAACTGATTAAGGACATCAATTATATCTGCAAAATTCCTTCTGTATGTCTGTATGTCCTTCTGTATAGTAGTATGCTATCAGTGTTTGACTGGACACTGGGAGAGGTATGTACATGTCACAAAATGACTGCTAGTCTACCTCTTGTCCTTGGAGTTTAGTTCAGCCAAGTTGACCCATCAAAAATTATCACAGGGTTTTATGTCCTTTGTGGGCATATATGTTATAGCTCTTTGTTTCATATTTTAGTGCTTTAGAGTTTTCAACTTAAAATATTCTAACTTAAACTAATATTATGTTTTTCATATATAGTATAAGAACTTTGTAATTGTATCCCCAAATTTCTCTCCTTCCAACTTTTGTGCTATTCTTTTTTTTTTTTTTTTAAGATTTTATTTATTTATTTGACAGACAGAAATCACAAGTAGGCAGAGAGGCAGGCAGAGAGAGAGAGAGAGAGGAGGAAGCAGGCTCCCTGCGGAGCAGAGAGCCCTATGCGGGACTCGATCCCAGGACCCTGGGATCATGACCTGAGCCAAAGGCAGAGGCTTTAACCCACTGAGCCACCCAGGCGCCCCACTTTTGTGCTATTCTTATTATCCATTATATTTTTACATATATTATCAACCTCACATTATATTGTTATTGTACCTGTCTAAACAATAATCTTTTATAGTGTTTTCCCCTAATTTTTTTATTGTGATAAAATACACATAACATAAAATTTACCATCTTAGCTGCTTTTAAGTATACAGTTCAGCAGTATGGCATCCATTCATAATGTTGGGCAACCATTACTACCATCCATCTCCAGAACTCTTTTCATCTTGTAAATCTAAAACTCCATAGCTATTAAACAATCACTCTCCATTCTCCCCTCTCCCCAACTTCTGGGAACCATCATCCTACTTTCTGTCTCTGTGGATTGGACTACTTTGAGTATCCCATGTAAATGATAACATATAGTACTTATCTTCTTATGACTGACTTATTTATTTCACTTGTCATGATGTCCTCAAGGTTCATCCCTGTTGTAACCTATGTCAGATTTTCCTTCCCTTTGAGGGTTGAATAATATTTCATCATTCGCCTGTACCACATTTTGCTTATTCATGAGGGACATGGGTTGCTTCCACATCTTAGCTATTGTCAATAATGCTGCAATGAACATGGTGTACAAATATTTATTTGAGACTCTGATTTCATTTGGTTTGGGTATCTTTTATAGTGTTTTTATATCTATGTATTTTTTTTTTTTTAGTGTATTCTCTGGGTATTGAAAGTCACATATATGACTTTTTTCTGATATAAACTGATATCAACATTTCACCACTTGAATGATATGTGGAGTCTTTACTTTTATTTAGGTCATTTTACCTACCCCATTTAAAAATCTTGAATATCAGATGATGTTATAATTTTTGTTTCGGTCAGCAAAAATGATTTATAAAACTCATGATGAGAAGGACAGTGTGTTATATATACCCATGTTTCTCCATTTTTTTTTGTTGTTTTTAATCTTCTTTCCTGGTACTTTAAAAAATTCCTTCCTTTGTCACTTCTTTTTTGTTGGCAGAATCCCTTTTTCCACTCTTTAAGGGTAGGTCTTCCAGAAACACATTCTGCTAATTTTCCTTTGTCTGAGAACTTCTTTATTGTCCCTTCATTGCTAGTGGGTAGTTTTACTGGTTATAAAATTTGTTGTTGGCAGTTCTTTTCATTCGGTACCTGAAAAAGTCACTTCCTTCTTTTACTTTTAAGATTCTATTTATTTTTTAGTTTTTTTTTTAAAAGGATTTTATTTATTCACTTGACATACAGTGGGGGAGACAGAGCACAAGCAGGGGGAGTGGCTGGCAGAAGAAGTGGGCAGAAGGAGAAGCAGGCTCCCTGCTTAGGAGCCCAATGTGGGACTGGATCCCAGGACCCTGAGGACCTGAGCCAAAGGCAGACACTTAACTGACTGAGCCACCAGGCATCACTTTAAGATTTTATTTATTCACTTGACAGAGAGAGAGAGAATGAGAGAGAGAGCACAAGCAGGGGAAGCAGCACAGGGAGAGGAAGAAGCAGGCTGTCCACTGAGCAGGGAGTCTGATGCAGGGCTTGATCCCAGGACCTCGGATCATGACCTGAGCTGAAGGCAGAAGCTTAACCAACTGAACCACCCAAGTGTCCCAGATATCACTTCCTTCTGTTCTCTATGGTTTCAGTTAAGAGTCAGCTGACTTTTGAGTCAATACTAAGGTAATGCACCATTTCTTTTTGGCTGATTTCAAACTTTTTTTTTTTTTTTTTTGGTCTTTATTTTCAGAAGTTTAATTTTAATGTGTCTTGGTATGACTTTCTTTGGGTTTATCTTATTTGTGGTTTGTTTTACTACTTGAATCTGAGGGCTATGTCTTTTGCCAAATTTGGGAAGTTTTCGCTCTTTTTTTTCTTCTTCTCTTTCTAGCCTTCTTTTGGTACTCCAATGATACAAATGTTGGATCTTCTGTTATTGTTCCACAGCCCCTGATACTTATTATATTATTATTATTTTCTCTGCTGTTCAGATTGTGTAAATTCTTCTTCTTTTTTTTTTTTTTTTAAGTAGGCTCCATGACTTGCATGGAGCCCAACATGGGGCTTGAACTCAGGACCCTTAGATCAAGATGTGAGCTGAGATCAAGACTTAGATACTCAACTAACTGACCCACCTAGGTACCCCCACATTGTGTTAATTCTATCGTTCTGTCTACAAGTTAGATGATTCTTTTTCTATCATTCCACTCTACTATTGATCTCATCAACAAGTTTTATTACTGATATTATATGTTTCAGCTCTATAATTTGCATGTTCCTTTTTTAATATTTCTCTTTCTCTGATAATATTTTCCCCCTTTTTCTCTTATAAGAGAATCTGTGATTGCTGGCTGAAACATTTTTATGATCTCTGCTTAAAAATCCTTGTTTACATAATTCCAATATCTGATTTATCTCTGTGTTGGTATCAGTTGTCTTTTTCCATTCAAGTTGTGGTTCTCCTGATTCTTGGTATGACAATAGATTTTTGTATTGTTATCCTGGACAGGTGTTGACTATTAAATTAGGGGACTCTCTAAATTTTCAAATTTTGTTAAGAAGTCACACTGTTTAGCTTTAGTTCATAGATCCTGACCTATTTTTGTGGGCTGAGGTTTCAATCACAATTTAATTTTCACATGCTTTGTGGTGCCACTTGGGTCTGTTATGTTTATCTGATGCTTCTATGACTTCCATTGGTTACTCTAGCCAGGCAGGATGGAAGGCGCTTCCTCAGCAGAACATTCCTGATGTCTTTAAGCAAAAGACCATGATCCACAGGAAGAGAGAGCTCTTCCTGACATTGGTGCTTATTGTGTTGGGATAACTTTTGCCACTGCCGCTGGCCAAGTAATGAGTCTTGGTGCTAGAGATGTATTGCAGGACTGTCATGGAAGCAGAGTGCTCCTTGAGCTGGGAAATTTGTTGTGCTGGTTCCCCTTTATTGCTGTTCCTGGTTGTGCCATGTCTCTGGATGAGAGAGAAGAGTATCAGGTCCAACAGGGAAGAATGGTATCCACGCTGGCAGCTTATTATTAGGGGGTTGGGGGCTTCTGATCTGTTCTCCTGCCAGTTCTGCTAAGCTTCCTTGTGTTGTCACTGGGAATCCCTTTTGATCCAGGGAAGAAATGAACTTACCTGGGATATCTTCTGTTGTAGGTTGGGTATTGGGAAATGCTGGATGGCCTTATTCTGTTGTGTGAAGGGCTTTGGGGAGGATGGGTCATCTGACACTGCCACTATCTTGTTCCTCCAGTTCTGGGTTCTGCACAGTTTGTTTTTCTCTTTCTACCTGTCAGAATTCTCCTTTGGCTGTCTCTTGTGTTATGTCCAGAATTTGCAGTTGTGCTATGTGAGAAGGAACAGGGACAGATAAATCTACACCATTTTGCTTAGAATGGAAGTCATCAATGATCTTTTAAAAATATTTAAATAATAAAATATCTTCTATATATTTTTTAAAGATCTTGATTTATTTGAGAAGGAGAGAGAGCACGAGAGGAGGGAGTGACAGAGGGAGGAGAAGCAGACTCTCCACTGAGCAGGGAGCCTATTGTGGGTCTCGATCCCAGGATCCTGGGATCATGACCTACGTCAAAGGCAGCCACCCAACAGATTGAGCCATCCAGTTCCCCAATAACTTCTATATTTATATATTATTTACAGAGTTACTATTTCTAGTTCTCTTCATCCTTTTGTAGATCTGTTTTCCATCTGGCACTGTTTTTTTTTTTTTTCCTGTTTGTTTGTTTTTTTTGTTGTTGTTGTTTTTGTTGTTGTTGTTTTTCTGATTGAAGGACTTCTTTTAATATTTCCATAGCACCTGTCAGCTGGAAGTGAATTCCTTCAGCTTTTCTGTGCCTTCAAAAGTTTTCATTTCACTTTGTTTTTGAAAGATGATTATTCTGAGTATAGATTTCCAAGTTGACAGTTTCTTTCACTATTTTAAAGATGCCACTCCATTGTCTTCCCACTTGCACTGTATCCTACAAAAATTCTGTTGTCTGCCTTATCTTTGCCTCTCTTTAGGTAACATATCTCCACCCACCCCTGGCTACTTTTTTAACATTTTCTCTTTATCACTGGTTTTGAGCAATTTTATTATAATGTGCTTATAGTTTTGTTCATGTTTCTTGTGCTTAGGCCCGTTGAGGTCCTTGGATTTGTGGCTTTATAGTTTTCATCAAAGTTGAAAATTGTTCCACCCTCCTTCTCTCATTAGCAAGAAGGAACATCATCTATTAATGTATGTCCTCTCAAAAGCCCCAAATTTGAGAGTTCTTTAGAAATGAGATAGTACAACCTTTGTCACTTTCTTCATAAATACTAATGTTTTAAATGATTAGCTCTTTCTCAAGCTTAATGTGAAATCACCTGCCCTAAGCATGGTTAAGAAAATAATTTGGTGTCTGTTCTGGAGTAAGATTTTTAATTCAGGACAAAAGTGTTGTTACCTGCTCATACTTCACTGATTGCTGTGTAGATTGGTATGGGCCCTGGCCAATTTGGCAATTGAATATTTATTAAAATGCAAAAATACTTTTGATGAAGTAATTCCAAGCTAGGTAAAGTACTTGGTATATGCTAGATGTAGTTGCCCATATGAGAAATGCTGTGAAAATAAATATGGCAGCAAGATATGGACCAGTCAAGTCACTAAAGTAATGCACATGTCCATCTGTGGAAGATCAGTTAAATGGTTGTGGTGCATTCACACAATGGCACCCTATTCACAAAGAATGAGAAAGCTCTTTGTGTCCTAACATGAAACAAAGCTAAGACACACTATTATAGAAAACATTATGTGTTTTGTTAAACCACAAGATGGAAATCAGTTTAGTAATCTATCACTATATATCAGTCTATCATTTGTAGACGCACAGAATACTTCTGGAAAAATCAGTATGTAAGGGACCTCGATAACTGTGGAGTATGTAGGGATGCTTGTTTTTCACTTTAGCCCTTTCATACCCTTTGACTATGGTGTCATGGCTGAATTCTCCATTCATGGAAACAAATAAGCTCCAAACAGATAAACTGTGACACGGATGATTCACAAAGCAGATAATAGGAAATCAATGCTGTTCTCCCAAATTCTGCCCTCGGGGGGAAAAAAGGAGCCTCAGTTTTGACAGTCTGAAGACAGCGAATACCTTCCTTTGTCTTTGCACGAGAACACCAGGTTTGAAATTAGAAGCCCAGATGTAAAAGAACTCGATTAGACCTCAGGAGCCATGGCTTCCAATCCAAGCTCCCAACATGGCAGTTGGGTGTCACTGGGAATGTAAAATCATCCTTTTGGAGCCTGGATGTTTTTCTCTGTTGGAGACCACATGAGATGTGCAGGTGTACATGCCGGACATCTGGCATATATGTTGTATTTCACCCATTCTAGAAAAAGTGCTGTGTTGAAAGCACAGGGAGATCTTAGTTTTACTCTTTAGGTAGGCTGCTTTCCGGTTCTGAACATACTCTTTTCTCCTTCATGGAACGGAATGAATGATTTTCTGTTCCAGATTCTCTACAAGGTATTCCCATGAGAAAAGCAGTTGGAAGGGGAGAAGACTCTCCTGGAAGTATCGAAGGAAGGAGGATTGGGGTGTGGAGCTTCTGGGTCTCTGTGGCCCTTGCAGACATTAAACAGCCAGCAGGCAGGCGGAGTACCTTCTGGGGAGGGGGGCAGGATTGATGCCTTCTTGCTAGGAGGCTGTGTGGAGCATTTAGGTGAAGGAGCTCTTTGCTGAGACACAATAGGGTCTCTACCTAAATTCAGGGTGTTTGTGAGATTTGGCAGGGAGAAAGCTGAGGAAACCAGGAAAGGAGATCCTATAATAAAAGAGTGGTGAAGTGTGAGCAAATGGTAAAAGAGAGGGGCATTAAGCAGTCTTTCAGTACACATTTAATCTCCCTTACACTTCTTCAAGTAAATATTTGAATGACTTTTTAATTCTCTTTGTTGCCAAACATTTCCTTGAGCTGGGATCATATAAAATACCAGAATTTTTTCAAGTTACAACTGTCAAGTGAGGATTCTGGGCTATTAAGATCTTCACGGACGCATTGGTATTTTTAGATGTTTTGGTGGCTTTTTAGAGGCTCTTAAATACTGTTGTGGGTTTCATGATCACCCAACCGTATTCTTTTCCTTCAGAGAAGGAACTGAAAGGAATATAACAAGTCTTATCTTTCATGGTCCATTGAGACATGGCATTCATCCTTTCCCTGGTACCCACAAGATTTGACATGCTCTGGTACCTACCTACCTCTTAAACCTCACTTCCTACCATCATCTCCTTTACTCCTTCTGTCCCATCCAGTATGTCCCATCTTGCTGTTCCTCAAAGATACCAAACACACTTCTATCTCAGGGCCACTCCACGTGCTGTTTTGTCTACATGACATCCCCATGGCACACTTCAGCATTCTTCTCAACCCCTTAGAGAGATATTCTGTGACCAAACCTACTTAAAACACCTTCTGCATCTCTATCTTTTGCTTCATTCTTCTCTTAGGTAGTATTTATTACTGGCATTTTATTGAGCAGTCTGTTTTCTTTATATATTTAGTTCTCTCTACTCCACTTGAATAAAGCTCTACAAAGGCATTACCTTGTCTCTCTTATGGCTATGTTCCTGATGCACAAAATGATGCTGAATAAGTATTTGTTGAATGAATGAACTATGTACAAGTGATGGGTCCTCTTTCTCACTTAATCACTTTGGCAGCATCTAAGACCAAGGTATAGAACTCAGTATAAGACACCTAGAGGAGAAACAAAATAAAAACAATGTAATGGTCTAGCTCATAGAGAGACCATAGACTAATGGGGTAGACAGGTGTTTACCCAGAGTCTTAGTGGCATGCTTGCAATTTGACCTAAGTTCAAGGTAACATGGGTCCATCCCAAAGTGAGATATAATATTGTCACTACTGTTTATTTAGTGCTTTACTGTGTATGCCCTGGAGTGTTTCCACGTATTATTTCTGTGATGATGCATGTGAAATTAACATGAAAATCTGAACGTACAAAATAGATTAATGAAAGGGTGACGATTTGCATTATAAAAGAATTCTTCGTAGTACAAGAGGATTTGTGCAGGGTTCCCTTAAAAAAAAAAAAACAAAAACTCTCTTAATGTATTACAGTGTTTATTTGTAAGTCATTAACTACTTGACCAAGATGCTTCAAAGCAGAACAGCATAAAGACAACTGGTCAGGAAGCCTTACCAGTGCAAGAGCAATTAAATATGAAGGTATTTTTGAAGTAATACACAAAGTCAATGGGGAAAGGGGACTTATTTGCCTGGATTTGTTTTATCTCAGTAGTGAACACATACGCTGGATGAACGACACACCTATGTGTTCTCATTCATGCCAAACCGAGGCAGATGCATTCTCTACTCTGTTTGGTTAACGTCTGATATGTCCGAGGTCATAGCCATGCTTGGCCCCCTTATGGTTGTGCTTTAATTAAGAGGTGAAATTATCAAAGTGGCAGATGTTTCTAGCCGGAGGACCCGGGCCCAGTTACATCAAGCAGATGGTCCCAAGCAAGAGACCATCCTTTAAGGAAGAAACATTTGCAATTCATGAGCATTCATGATGTTCATTTCTCTCACTCCCCAATGTTCTGCTTGTCAGGGGTCCCATTGTGTGGCCAGGGAGCATGATGAATTAGGCAAACCCCTTCTGGTTTGGGACATAGTCTTGCACTGATGAAAATTAAAAGTACTGTCTTCCAGAAGATCAAGAGATCCAGCTCTCCAGAATAAAGACTTCTCTTGCCCTCCCTCTTTTCTGCCTGGTGATCCGGCCGAAAGTCATCATTTCACACGCCCCACCCAAAATATAACTTGGGCTCAGAGCTGTGAAAGAATTTACTTGCTTTTTTGTGTGATTCCTGAAATTTTCACCTTGGGACTGGTGATCTGGGGCTCGCTTTGATCCTTTGCCAGGAGGACTGGTCAGTAGAGACTCAGGAAAGACTATCATTTGCAAGCAAAATATCCTGGCTTGATAACAGAAAATATGGATTCCATCTTTCATGCCCAGTGTGACCTGGGACAGAGCACATACACAATCTTTGAATTTCAATCTCTTCATTTTTATCTCTTCAATAAACAGTTATTGAAGATCTACTCTAGGCATGTCAGCTGAAAAGGGAGGGTAATCAAATTTTCCTTCTTAACTCACAACAGAACAGGGAAGATCAGATGAGATAAATGAAAAGACATTAATTTAAAGTAATATTATATGGAAATTTAAGAGTCAATAGTGATATAAAGTCAGGCCTTGCACCATGGAATACACCTAATAAAGCATATCTCGGTCATAGACACGTAATGGAATAAAGCTAGAAATACAGTAGGCTTTCCATTCATGTATTGGATTTGATGTTTTATTCCTTTGTAACAGCCTGAATCTGTAAATGTAGATAATATTTTATATAAAAGAAGTTTGAGGTGCTCTAAGTCCAAGTTAGTAGTCTCTTTTTGATTAGAATATCGCATGGAGAGCACAAAAGGAAATAGCATGCATGATTGCACTTGAGTTATGCTGATTTAGCAGGTGTATTGTCTTCTGTCTTTCTCTCCCTTTCTCTGCTTCCTTCCTCTTCTGAGTTCTCAGTATCCTGGCACTTCCAGGAAACCCTTTGTATGATAATGGTGACCAAAAACTTCTTTTGCCCGGGCTAGGGGATGTTTTATTCTTGTCAGGGAGGAAAAATAATTTTCCCTCTATCATTATGAGTTCTTAGCTGTGACCACTGAATAAAAGACAAATTAACAAGAGAAAAGCGAACAAGCTTATTAAGATATATACCTCATGTATACGTGAGAGAGACCAGGAAGAAATAAGTAACTCCCTCAGGTGACATTAGAAACCAGACTTAAATACCGTTAAAAAGAAAACCACATGCCCCAAAATGGTGTCACTTAGGTTAAGGCCCCAAGCCAGTAAACCAAGACTTAATACCTAAACAAACTATAGCTTCAACCCCCTCCAGAAATCTAGTCTTACCAGTCAGTCAGGAATTTTTCTGATCAGTACCAAGGAGGTAAATTGTCACATGGGCCCTCCCCATTGCCCCAGTGGGAGATGAGCTAATCCACCTGTTAAAATCCTTTTGTCCCCAAAGGAAGGTGACCTCACCTGAAATGATTCTTTTCTGTTTATGACCTCCTTGTCCTGCCTTTAAAAACCTTTCCTTATCGTAGCCATTTGGAGCTCCCCTCTACTTGCTAGATGGAATGCTGCCTCATTCATGAATCAATTAGTAAGGCCAATTAGATCTTTAAAATAAACTCAGTTGAATTTTTGTTATTCAACAATATCATCTTAAAAGAGAAAAGAAAGGAGGATGTCAGCCTCCCAGGGGAGAGCAAATGATTTTCCAGGAAAGGTGAATGGGTCCTATGGACTACAGATATGAGGTGGGAAAATCTGGGACAAACTTTGAGTGTGGGGTCAACTTCCAGGCTCCTCTTCTGTGATAAGAATCAGTCTTCCTGGGGTGATGACGCTTCTGGGGGAGCTGATTTATGACACTGAGTTCCTTTGGAGAATCTGTCTTTAAGCAGAAAGCTTAGAGAAAGAGAAAGAGAAAGTTCTTATTCCGGCTTCTTCAGTTTTTCAAGTGCTTCCAGCTCAAAATAATCAATATACCAAAAGACGGATATTTTGGGGAGGCAAATTTGATACCCTTACTCTCTATTCTACCAAGTCTCCTGTGTCTAGCCTCAGTGGACTGCTGGCTGAGAAACCCATCAGGCAGACTGAAGCACTCTAAGGACTAAGTAAATGGCACCGTCTGGCTTAAGTAGGAGATTTACTGCCTCATGTCCTTAATCCTCGCATACTTCTAATGTATGATACACCTGAATGAATGAAAACCTCTCAAGAAAAAGAAGAGTAATCTGTTGAAATGTATGACCAATTGTAGGCATATCCCAACGTTTAAAGTTTAAAAATGCAAAAATTTTTTAACATGTCTATTTAAAATAAATGAAAGATGTGACGAAAATCAGGGGTTTTCCATGAAGCCTAAAGGTGACATAATGTTCTATACCCTGTTGTATTAATCTGATTTCACTGTATCCTCATTTCTGTGAGGTAATAAAGTGGTGGGGGAGGGAAGGAGGGCACATGGTGGTGGCCAAAGGGCTTTAGAACTCAGCGTAGAGACCCTGGGGGTTTCCGTAAAGCAGTGAAAATGCTATCAACAATCTTAAGAGGGGTTGTAAGAATTAAATGTAGAAACAAAAGAGAATTGCAAAAATTAAATCAATTACTTGATAAAAAGGGCCTAGCATGGGTCCTGGCACATATGTGCTCAGTAAATATTTTATTCAGACTTCTACTTCTCACGATTTTGTTATCATTTCCTAGTGAATGATTGATAAAGGAAGAAATACGGAGTAGGCTGTATAGTTTGTATAAAGCAGGAGGAGTATGAAAAGGTTATTTTACTAAAATATTTAGTGATGATAAGAGAAGTAGGTAGGTCAGAGTATATAACTGTCAGAGCTACTTTGGATGGAAGTGACAGAAATCTATCTCACAGTAACTTAAATAAGATGGGGGAACTGGTTAGCATTTGTATCTGGAAAATCCAAGAAAGCAAACCTGGCATCAGGCACTGTGGGATAATAGAAAATTATCTGTCTTGGGTTCCTGGCACAGAGCTTCTAAACACTTGTAGTTTCCTGGATGATAGGGGATCTTTTGTTTTAATAAGGTGACTGTGGGAGGGTTCCTGAGTAACCCCAGGTAGTGGCTGGTCACAGGAAAACCAAACTGTGATTGGAAGCTTAGAATTTTCAGTCCCATCTCCTGTTCTCCAGAGAGGAGGGAGGGACTAGAAATGGAATGAATAATTAGTCTTGCCTAGGTGAGGAAGCCTCCATAAAAATCCCAAGAATCTGGGGTTTGCAAAACTTCCAGAATGGTGAATATATCCATATACGGGGAGGGTGATGTACCCCAATTTCGCAGGGACAGAAGCTCCTTCACCTGGTACCAGCCCAGAATTCATCCTTTTTATCTTTTCACCTGTCGGTTCATCTGTATCCTTTACCATGTCCTTTAATAAACTGGTGAACATAATTTAGTGTTTTCCTGTGGCCTGGGAGCCACTCTGGTAAATGAATCAAAACCAAGGATGGGGTCATGGGAACCTCTGATTTGTAGCCAAGTTGAACGGAAGTTGTGGGTAACCTGGAGATGTACTGCTTGTGATTAGCATCTGAAGTAGGGGGTAGTTTTGGGGGATTGAACCCTTAACCTGTGGGATCTGATGCTCTTTCTGGGTAGATAGTGTCACATTAAGTTAAATTTTAGGACACCTTGATGGTATCTCAGAGAATTGTTTGGTGGAGGAACCCCCCCGACCCGCAACCACCGCGTATTTAGTGTCAGAAGTATCGTAAGTGTAGTACTTGTGTGAGAGTTGAGAAACACAGGAGAAAAGACTAAAGTTTTTCTAACACAGGCACATATGATAACACTGGTTTAACAACCTCATCAGGATTCTGTCTCTCCCCATCTCCTGAAAATTCTTGCCTCTGCTTGGAAACTTTTTTTTTTTTTTAAGATTTATATTTATTTATTTGACAGACAGAGATCACGAGTAGGCAGAGAGGCAGGCAGAGAGAGAGAGAGGGAGGGGAAGCAGGCCCCCCGCTGAGCAGAAAGCCCGATGCAGCGCTTGATCCCAGGACTCCGGGATCACAACCCGAGCCGAAGGCAGAGGCTTTAACCCACTGAGCCACCCAGGTGCCCCTGCTTGGAAACTTTTTAATAGATTCCTGCCATGTGGGTGCAAGATGGTACGTATGGTCCTTAGAGCCCCCGACTCCTATAAAGCCAAGTTCTGAGGAGGACCCTGGCCAGGCCTGGGTCATGTTTTCACCCTGGACCAATGCGGGTGGGGACTGGAAAACTGATTATCAGTCCTGGGTCATGTGTTCACTTCTGGAGTAGTGGGAATGGGGCTAACCCACTAAACTAGATGGATAAAAAAAGAAGGTGTTTTTTGCTTAAAAAAGGGGTGCTGTCAGACAAAATCATATGTGCACTGTAGATTACAATTGAGTAAAGATAGAGACTTGGTTACATATATTTACTTCTCTTTATGTCCATCCTTAAGTTTGATTTTTTTTTGATTATCAAATTTCCTTAAAAATGAAGAAAAATTTGCATCTACAGAGCATGCAACCACATACTAGAAACCTTGAAGCACATTTGCTCAATATGCAATGAACTGAAGATAATGTTCAACTAATATATGTTTTACATGCAAAAAGCAATGGTTTTATAAGAAATAAGTGAAAGCATCCTTTAATGCCTTCTAATTTAGACCAGAGGGGTTAAGAGATTGGACACTGGGGCCTGTGGTCATGGAGGGGTCAAGGAGGGGTTAGGATGTAAACATCACCTACACCTCCAGGAGATCACACAGCTGAAAATACTCCATGGTGTTTACTTCTAGCATGTACTTGGTTAGGGGTCTTGGCTGTCATAAAGCATGGGTGCTTCCACAAATGGGTCCTAACAAAGGAAGATGTATTAATGAGAGTTGAGGATTATTGGTCAGATAGGTTCCAGCTACCACAACAAATATGAAAGAGAAATTATATGACTAAGGGATAAAATTCCTTTATTTCTTCATATTCCTGGGTCTCTGATCTGGCAAAGTGACACTGGAGTAAATTTAAATAGTTGCTTTCTCCCAGAAAGGCAAGAAATATTAAAAAAGCAATTTCTGAAAATAATCCATCTCTACTCCATATACTAGATCAACACCCTTTGAAAAGTTGGAAAAAACACATATAAATCACAGTCATTTGAAAATATATAGCTGTTCAAGAAAAGAAGCAATATGGCACAAAGTAATTCTCTCCTTCAAAACAGAATTATCCTGTGGAATGAAGAGAATTTCAAAAAACAAAATCTTCCTGTTGGTATTTTAATAAGATTCATGATGGCATCGCATCCATAAAATGTTGACTTATGGCAACAATGTGAGATTGCATAAGGATGAAACCACTATCAAAGTTAAAAAATGAAGGCAGTAAACACTTTGATTTGTGCTGAAAATCATCAGAATTAGATGACATGAATTAGAAGATACGATAATGATGAGGTAATAGATAAATGCTACAGGTGACTGGCCTAGGAGAGTTTATATATATCTTCCCCAAATTAAGCAATCATCCATTTCAGGAGGTTTAGTGCAATACAAATTTTAAATGTAGGCCTCTTGAGCAAAGTGGGCCTGGCCGATGCTAGAAAATTAAAACCTCAATTTCAGGTCTGGTAGGCAGGGGAAGATTGACGGATCACAGGGATGACCCTGAGAAAAGTTGGAAGCACTCTTTGGCCAAAAGTCCTTGGACGCTAATTCATTGGTTTTAATCAGCCCTGGTGGCCCAGCTGAATTCTAGGATGCAAGCTCAAGGTTTATATTTCACAGACCAAGTCAGAACCTGTGTGTCATATTTCTCAGGACACTAGATCAGTGGGTACTAAATATTCCCCCATGCTGACCCATACCAAAATTCTCACCAAGGTAATTAACTCCTTTGGCTTCACATAGGTCTCCAGGGCTCTGAGCTGTATGGGAGCATGAGGGTAAAGCCACTTACTGGGGTGTATCTTTAACACTATTCCTGCAGACCGTATCATCTGAATCATTCCTGCCATCACTTCTTTCTTCCCATCCCATAAGTAATGAGACCTCAGAAAAAGTTGAGTTTTTTTTCTTGAAAATTCTGTTAACTTAGAATATTAAAAATTAAGTGAAATGGTATTAAGAATTTTGCTTCATTAAAAAAGACATTGTGAAACTGAATTTTCATATTTTTAACAGGATTGAAATAAAAATAAAGTATCAAAACACATGATAATGTAAAATGTAGATTTTAATTTCTTTTTTTGATTTTATTTAGAGAGAGAAAGAGTGTACATAAGTAGGGGGAGTGGCAGGCAGAGGGAGAAGCAGACTCCTCGCTGAGCAACAAGCCCAACCAATGCAGGACTCATGAGACTTGATCCCAGAACCCTGGGATCATGTCCTGAGCTAAAGGCAGACACTTAACCAACTCCCTAGATCTCAAATTTGTATCAAGAGAACAGTTACATATGATGCAGTGCCATTAAATAACATTTCAATTTGTAATTTTATTGCACTAGTATTTTTTTCAAATAAATCCTCTTCTCCATCCCACCCTACTTTCTGACATATCAGTGTGAGATGGCCAACTATTGCTTTATTGGGAAGGACTGTCATATATTCTGAATCATATGCTTTTTATTTCTAAGTTTCTCTTTTCAAATGAAATGATAGTAGGGATAGAAGTTCACTTTTAAAAAAATGTACTAGCTTGTCAAAATAAGGCAGTTATTGCTAATGAATTCAGTAGACCTAGCTCATCTTTTCAATTCACCCTCTCACGAAGTATCTGACAGCCTTTGAAAGTCATGGGCCAAGGTGTTCTCTCCTAGGTTCTGGGTAACAATCTAGACTGAAAGGGAACATTCTCTTGTGGAAGGTGCTGCTTACTTTGTTATCTTAGATTCCCATATATGTCTCTGTGTTTTTAATATGTGTTATATAATTATTTCAAAAATTTTCTTTTTAGTTCTAGAATTTCCCTTTAGATATTTTATTACTGTTCCTTCTCCACTGAAAATTACTATCTCTTCATGCATTGTTAGTATATTTTCATTTACTTCCTAGAGCATAGTTAATAATAATGGTTTAAAATCTTAACTCAAACATCTGGGTCATCCTGGAGTAGTCTCTATTGATTGTTTTGTCTCTTGAGAAGAGGTCACATTTGTTTGTTTTCATATGTAAATTATTTTGAAATGTATATTGGATATTATAAGTGTTGTATTATATAGACTCTGGATTTTTAAACTACTCCTCTGAAGAGGATTGCTTTCCATTTATTTTAGCGGGCAATTAATTTGGTTGGACTAAAACTGCAAATTATGTCTCTTGGGCAGCAGCTCAAATTTCAGTTGTTATTTTATCCTTAGCTAAGCTATTTGGAGTCTGTCCCATACATGTGTGGTTTGGGAATTATCCAGAAATGTGATCCAACTATATATACACAGAACTTGGGCCTCCCTCCTCTGGCTCTGTCCTTTCTAAGTTTCCTTCCTCACTTTCCAGTGCTTGGGTTTTCCTCAAACACTTTCTTTCAGTTTTTTGGGCCAAAACTCAGCAGATTTTCTATGAAAGTTTTAGCCATTCCTGCATGGCAAATACTGGGGCCTGATTTCAGGTTAGAAATTGTAAAAATAGGAAACATTCAGTGCTGTTCCCACCTGTCAAGTGCTAAGTCTCTTCCAGAATATGCCTGCTTTGGGTTGCTTTCCAGTGTCTTTAGTTGGAGTTGTTGTTTTTAATTTTTAACTTTTGTTTGATTTGTTTGGAGTTTATACTTGTAATCTGCAAGAGAATTGGTTCAGTAAGAGCTTACTTGGTCATGTCAGAAGTGGAAACCATTTTTATAATTCTATAATACACAGACTTGATGTCCTTAGCTTCAAACAACCAAGCCAATTTTAGTAAATTCAAGTAGGAAATAAGTATATTGACCAATATCAGTGCATTGGTTTGCTAAGGCTACCATAAAAAACTGTTATGTGCTCAGTGAATTAAACAACAGAAATTTATTTTCTCACATTTTTGGAGTTTGAAAGTCCAAGCCCAAGGTGTTGGCAGGATTCATTTCCTCAAGAAAGACCTCTTTCCTTGACTTGCAAATGGCCATTTTCTTTCCATGTCTTCACGTGGTCTTCTCTCTGAGTGTGTGTGTCCTAATCTCTTCTTCTTATAAGGAAACCAGTCAGATTGGATTAAGGGCCTCTCTGATGACCTCATTTCAACTTAGTCACCTCTTTAAAGGCCTTATCTTTAAATGAAGTCACATTCTGGGGTACTGGGGTGTTAAAGCCTTCAACAATACAAAGTTTGGGAGAAACACAATGCAATTCGTAGAATTCAGCTACCTCACTCAGTCTTCAAGAGAGCTAGAGAACAAGACTATTGAGTCAGTAATAACTATCAGTTTAAACCACATGAGAACAGTGTTCATGGAGATACTGTTACTATCCCTGCTGAACATAGAGACCTCAATGTTTTACTTAAAACTGGGCATTGTGTATAACCTCTAGAACAAATACAGCCTGTGAAAGTTAGATGTTGCTTCCACAACCTGCACCAGAAATAGTTTTCAAATGAATGATGCCTTTGCATTATGAAATCCCAAAGTCTCTTGTGAGTAAGTATTTTTGGTGGTATTTTTTGGTGGGTCACATGTCTGTGTCCTAGCCTCAGGGAGCTTAGGTAAGTGAGTTTCTGACTTCAAGGGGGAACACAAGCTAAAAGAATGCAGATGTGTCTGAACACAAGGAAGTAAGCATACAATTTCTGGATGTCCAAGTAGAACAAAAAATATCGGGCCTCATGGAACAATTGCATAAGAATGAAATGAGTTAGACAAGAGTACCATAACCCAGAGAACATAATAATAACAGTGATGACCAGGGAGGGTTCAAGATGGCAGTGCATGGAGATCCTGAGCTTACCTCCACCCATGGACACAATGATCTACAACTACATATGGGAAAATTACCTCTGAAGGGGACCTAGAAACTGGATGAACAGAGTTTCCATAATAAGGGACAGCACTAAGATGGGTAGAAGAGGCAGAGACATAGTCTCACTAAGGAAAAAAGCCACACCCAAGGCACAGTGTTCCACAGTCAGGAGGAATCCTGGTGCTGATGTGCACAATTTTGGAATCCTCCTTGGAGATTGCTAATGCCAAGGGTCACACCCTACTAAGAGCCTAACACAATCTTGTGCCTCTGTCAGGCCTTGCAGTCAACAGGACAATAATCCTAACAATCAGCATGCCAATAGCAGTTATGGCTTCATCACAACAATAGGACTTAGGTGTCCACATAGGAGACAACTTTGGAGCACTCAGCTTTGTTGGGAAGGGGGTTGTGTTTCTGGGCTCCAAAGGACATCTCCTATATAAGGCCATTTCTTTAAGAATGGGAGATATAATTGAACTACATAATATGTACAAACAAACAGAGCTAGGCAAAATGAGGAGACAGTTTCTATATGTTTCAAAAGAAAGAACAAAACAAAACTTCAGAAAAAGAACTAAACTAAATGGAGATAAGCAATCTACCCAATAAAGAGTTCCAAGTCATGGTCACAGAGATGCTTATAAACTTGGGAGAAGAATGGAGAACACATAAGAATTTTAACAAAGTGAAGTTGTAAGAAGTACCAACCAGAGCTGAAGAACACAATAACAAAAATGAATACCGCTTTAGAGGGAACCAAAAGCAAATGAGATGAAGCAGAAGAACAGATCAAGGATCTGGAATATAGGGCAGTAGAAATCACCCAAACTAAACATTAAAAAAAAAAAAAAAAAAACCTAAAAAAATGTAGATGGTTTAAGGAAGTTTTGGGACAGCATCAAGCATGCTACCATTCACATTACAGAGGTCCCAGAAAGAGAAGAGAGAGAGAAAGGGGGAAGAAAGCTCTTTGAAGAAATAACAGCTGAAAAATTCCCTGATCTGGAGAAACAAACATACATCCAGTTTCAGGAAGCACAGAGAGTTTTCAACAAGATGAACCCAAAGAGATATACACCAAAACACATTAAAATTAAACTCTCAAAAGTTAAAGATAAAGAGAGAACCTTAAAAGCAGAAAGAGTCAATCAATTAGTTATGTATAAGGGGACCCCCATAAGACTATTGATTTATCATTCTGCTAAGCCTATCATAAGAGACAAAGATTAAAAGCCCCTGTACTATGAAGCTGATGAAAGAGAGCTTCCTCTATTTCTTTCTAATAAGTTACTTCTTTCTCATGTCTATAAAATAATGAAGTATCTTCTTTTCATGACATCTCTGTGTTTATTAAAAGCAAAAAATTAAATCTATAGTATATTCATAAAATCTCAGATACAAGTTATATATCTCTAAGTGAAGCCACAGGTATAATAAAAATTGAATGATTTTTTGAAATAAAAAAAAAAAGTATCAGCTAATTTTTCATCAGAAAGTTTGCAGTCCAGGAGGGAGTGGGATAATATATTCCAAGTGCTGAAAGCAACAAATTTATAACCATGGATATTCTACCCAGCAAGGTTATCATTCAGAATTGAAAAGAAGACAGAGTTTCCTAGAGAAGCAAAGGCTAATGGATTTCATCACCACTAAATGGGCTTTAAAAGAAGTATTAAAGAGACTTCTCTAAGTAGGAAAAAAAGGGTCAACATTAGAAATAAGACAATATACAAATGAAAAAATACCTCATTAATACCTGGATTAAGGCAAACATACAATACAGTTAGTGGAACAACCACTTATAAAGCTAGTATGAAGGTTAAAAGACAAAAGAAGTAAAATCAGCTCTGTCTAAAATAATTAGTTAAGGGACACACAAAATAAAAAGATGTAAAATATGACATCAAAAACAGAAAACATGGGAGGAGGACTAGTGCTTTTAGAATGTGGTCAAATTTAAGTGGCCAATTTAAAATATATTGCTATATACATAGGTTATTATATATAATCCTTGTAGAAATAGATAACCTAAAAAAATAAAGACAAAGGAATCCAAAGATAACACTAAAGAAAATCATTAAATAGCAAGGGAAGAAAAGAAGAAAGAAACATAAGAATTGCAAAACCACCAGAAACAATGAACCAAATAGCAACAGAGACATACTAATCAATAATTACCTTAAATGTAAGTGAACTAAACGTTCAATCAAAAGACATAAGGTGGCTGAATGAATAAAAATAACAAGAACCATCTAAATGCTGCATACAAGAGACTCACTTCAGGCTTAAAGACACACAGAGACCAAAAGAGAAGGAATGGATAAAGATATCCTGAGTAAAGGGGAAGTGGTAAACAAGTGGAGTAGCAATAATTATACTATACAAAATAAGTTTTTTGGGGCGCCTGGGTGGCTTGGTGGGTTAAGCCTCTGCCTTCAGCTCAGGTCATGATCTCAGGGTCCTGGGATCGAGCCCCACATCGGGCTCTCTGCTCAGAGCCTGCTTCCCCCTCTCTCTCTGCCTGCCTCTCTGCCTACTTGTGATCTGTCTGCCAAATAAATAAATAAAAAAAAAAAAAAATAAGTTTTTTTAAAACAAGGGCTGTAACCAGAGATAGGGAAGTGTATTGCATAATGATAAAGAGATCACTCCAACAAGAAGATACAATATTTGTAAATATTCATGCTCCCAACATAGGAGCACCTAAATATATAAACCAAATATTAACAGACATAAAGGAAAACAAAGTGATATAATAATCATAGGAGACTTTAACACCCCACTTACATCAATGAGTAGACCATCCAGGCAGAAAATCAATAAGGAAATAACACATCAGAGCAGATGGACTTAATAGTCATATCCAAAACAGAAGAACACACATTCTTCTCAAAAGCACTTGGAACATTCTCTGAGATAGATCTTGTTAGGTCACAAAAAAAGTCTCAACAAATTTAAGAAGATTGAAATCATATCAAGCACCTTGTTGGACCACAATGCTATGAAACTAGAAATCAGTTACAAGAAGAATCCTAGAAAAAACCCACAAACACATGGACACTAAATAACATGCTACAAAACAGCCAATATGTCAATGAAAAAAATCAGAAAAAAATTAAAAAAAAAACTGCCATGAGATAAATAAACATGGAAACCCAACACTTCAAAATCTATGTAGCAAAAATGGTTTTAAGGGGGAAGTTTATAGTGATCCAGGCCACCTCAAGAAACAAGAAAATCTCAAATAAACAATGTAACCTTACATCTAAGGAAAATACGAAAAAAAAAAAAAGAAAAAGAAAAAGAAAAAGAAAAACAACAAAAAAGCCCAAAGTTAGCAGAAGGAAGGAAATAAAGATTAAAGCAGGAATAAATGAAATAGAGACTAAAAAAAAAAAGAAAATCAATGGAAAAGATTGATAAAACTAAGAGCTGGTTCTTTGAGAGGATAAACAAAATTGATAAAGCTTTAACCAGATTCATCAAGAACAAACAAAAATACCCCCAAAACAAGAGAGAGTCCCAAATAAATAAAATCAGAAACAAAGGAGAAGTTACAACTGACACCACAGTAATTCAAAGGGTTATAAGACTTGTGTGAAAAATTATACACTAACAAATTGGGACAACTATAAGAAATGGATAAACGCATAGAAACAAACATTCATCCAAGACTGAATCAGAAAGAGAAAATCTGAACAGACTGCTTACTAGTAATGAAATTAGATCAGTAATGATAATTTTAGAAGCCACAATGAACACAAGTTCAGGCCCAGATGTCATCACATTTGAATTCTATAAAACATTCAAAGAGTTAATACCAATCCTTTTCAAACTATTCCAAAAAACTGGAGAGGAAGAAATATTTCTAAATTCATTCTACAATACTAGCATTACCCCATAACCAAAAACCAAAGACACTACCCAAACAAAACAAAACAAAACAAAACAAACAGAACAAAACAAAACAAAACAAAACAAAAACAAAAGAGAGAGAGAGAGAGAGAAAATTACAGGCCAAGAGCCCTGATGAACAACAATGTAAAAATCCTGAACAAAATATTAACAACCTGAATACAACAATACATGAAAAGGATCACACACCATGACTAAGTGGGATTTATTCCTAATGCAAGGATGGTTCAGTTTGCAAATCGATCAACATGATATACCACATCAACCAAATGAAGGATAAAAATTCTATGATCATCTCAATGCAAAGATGCAGAAAAAACACCCAACAAAATTCAAAATTTATGTAAATACTCTCAACAAAGTGGGTATAGAGGGGGCATAACTCAACATACTAAAGACTGTATATGACAAATCCACAGCTAACATCATTCTCAATGGTGAAAAGCTGAAATCTCCTTTAAGATCAGAAACAAGACAAGGATGCCCACTCTCGCCATTTTATTCAACATAGTACTGGGAGGTCCAGTCATAGCAATTGGGCAAGAAAAAGAAATAAAAATCATCCAATTTGGAAAAGAAGGAAGAAAACTGTCATTTGCAGATGACATAATATTTTATACAGAAAACCCTGATGTCTCCATCAAAAAACTATTAGAACTAATAAATGAATTTGGTAAAGTTACAGGATACAAAATCAATATAGAGAAATCTGTTGCATTTCTATGCATTAATAATGAACTATAGGAAAGAGAAATTAAGTAAACAATCTCATTTATAATTGCATCAAAATAATAAAATACCTAGAAATAAATTTAACCAATGAGTTGGAAGACAAGTATCCTAAAAATTATAAGACATTGATGAAGAAATTAAAAGTGATACAAATAAATTGAAAAATATATGGTGCCCATGGACTGGAAGAATTAATGTTGTTAAAATGTTTATACTATCCAAAGCAGTCTACAGATTCAATGCAACCCCTATCAAAATACCAATGGCATTTTTCACAAAACTAGAACAAATCATCCTAAAATTTGTATGGAACCACAAAAGACCCCAAAAGGTCAAAGCAATCTTGAGAAAGAACAAAGCTGAACATACCACGTTCCCAGATTTCAAACTATGCTACAAAGCTATATCAATCAAAACAGTATAGTACTGGTACAAAACCAGAGACATAGATCAATGTTCTAGAATAGAGAGCCCAGAAATAAACCCATGCTTAGTTAATCTATGAGGGAAAAAAAAAAAGAAAGAATATAAAATGTGAAAAAGACAATCTCTTCAATAAATGGTGTTGGGAAACTGGACAGCTACATACAAAAGAATAAAACCGGATCACTTCTTACACCAAAATAAACTAAAAATGGATTAAAGACTTAAAGGTACCGTAAAACTCCTATAGGAAAACATAGGCAGTAAGCTCTTTGGATTGGTCTTTGTGATACTTTTTTAGATCTGTCTCCTCAGTGAAGGACAACAAAAGCAAAGCAAAGCAAAACAAAGCAAAGCAGGACTAAGTCAAATCCAAAAGCGTTTGCACAGTGAAGGCAATCATCAACAAAATGAAAAGGCAATGTACTGAATGGGATAAAATATTCACAGATGATATATTCAATAAAGTGTTAGCATCCAAAACATATAAAGAACTCAGACAACTTGATATAAAGAAAATCTGATTCAAAAAATGAGCAGAGGATCCGAGTTGACACTTTTTTGAAGAAGACATCCGGATGGCCAACAGACACACGAAAAGACGCTCAACATCACGAGCTGTCAGAGAACTGCAAATCAAAAGCCCAGTGAACTATCACCTCACACCTGTCAAAATGGCTAGCATCGAAAATGACAATATACAAGGACTGGCAAAGATGTGCCAGAGAACCCTCGTGCACTGTTGATGGGAATGTAAATTGGTGCAAACATTGTGGAAAACAGCATAAAGATTTTTCAAAAAATTAAGAATAGAACTACCAGCAATTGCATTTCTCAGTGTTTATCTGAAGGAAATGAAGACACTAATTCAGAAAGACAAATGCACCGTATGTTCATTGCAGCATTATTTGTGATAGTTAATGTATGGAAGAAATTTAAGCATCCATCAACAGATGAATGGACGAGGACGATGCGTTATGTACATACTATGGAGTATTAGTCAGCTTTAACAAAATGAAATCTTGCCATTTGCATTAAACACGGATGGACCTAGAGGGTATAATACTAAGTGAAATTAAGCAAAGAAAGACAAATACCATATGATTTCACTTAAATGTGGAATCTAAAAAACAAAACAAACAAAATAGAAACAGATTCATAGATACCGAGAACAAAGTGGTGGTTGCCGGAGTGGAGTGGGGCGGGGAGAATTCACCAAATAGGTTAAGGTGATTAAGAGGTACAATATTCTGGGTATAAATAAATGTCTTGAGGCTATAATGTATAGCATAGTGAATATAGTCAGTGATATAACAACTTTGGGGTACCTAGGTGGCTCAGTGGTGGGTTAAGCCTCTGCCTTCAGCTCAGGTCATGATCCCAGAGTCCTGGGATCGAGACCCACATGGGGCTCTCTGCTCAGTGGGAGCCTGCATCCCCCCCTCTCTGCCTGCTGCTCTGCCTAGTTGTGATCTCTCTCTGTCAGATAAATAAATAAAAAAAAATATATAACAACTTTGTATGGTGACAGATGGTAACTAGACTTACTGAGGTCTTCTTGATGGTTGTTTCCTAATGTATATAAATATCAAATCACTATGCTACTCACCTGAAATAATACCATATGTCAACTATTCCTCAATTCAATAGATTCCTATTCCATTGACTGGGGTGGAAATTAAATATGAAAATATATGTAAAATGCTTTGCATGTCTGGCAATTAGTTTTCTCCCAATATATGTCACCTCAAGTTTTTATATGGCTTTATAAAATAAGAAGGTAAAGAGTCTTAAAGTTTCTGGGGGAGGGGGGGAAGGCCAAAACAAACAAATGAAAAACAATGATGTGCAACAATAATTAAGAATTTTAAAAAGAGTTGGGCATTATTGCTAAGCTTTTTAGAAAAAGCATCCATGTTAGCTCATTTTTTTACTAATAATCCATTAAACAGGTATTATTATTGTCCCTATTTTTAGATGCATAGACTGAGATTTAGATATATGAATAAAATTGCATAAGGTCTTATGGCTAATAAGTGGCAAATCTCGAATTCCAATCCAGATTTTTCTGACTCCAGATCTGAAGCTTATGACTACTATGCTGCACTACTTTTTTGTATAGAAATAAAAAACTCAGGGAAAGAATAGAGCAAATAAACGACAAACAATAATCAGGAAGTGTTGGAGAGAAATTTGCTGTAATGAAGGAGGAAAGACTAGGGTGTTTATTAACAAAACAAAACACTATCTAGACATAGCCATATGTCTAGATATGTTCTATTGAACTTCTGAATTTTAAAGTTGAACAAAAACGAGTCTGTATTAATTAAAGAAAAAATGTTACTTATGAATGAAAAAAAATGTGTTTATCATTAGCCTTCTCAACACTAAATGTCAGGTGACCACAGAAAATCATCTAGAAAACTTGAAGGGAAATCTTTGTGAACCAAAAAATTCCAATCTGAAGTCACATGATCACCAAAAATACCGTTGCTATGCATTTTCAGTGGGAGAGTGAATAAAAATAAGGAATTTATGAGACAACTGGGTGGCTCAGTCAACTGGGTGTCTTATTTTTGATTTCAGCTCAGGTCATGATTTCAGGGTGGTTATTTTCTCTCTCTCTCTCTCTCTCTCTGCCCCTCCCCCCTTACATGCACACACACTCTCTCTCTGTCCAAAAAAAAAAAAAAAAAAAAATAAGAGAGAGAGTGAGAAATAAGAAATTTAAGAATAGGGAAGCAGTATTATATATGAAATTAGACCAGTAAAATACAGTGTGAAAAAAAATAATTCTTACTGGTATTGTTATAAAACTGCAAAAAATGTCAAAATAATTCTTTAATGAGAAACTACATAATTCAAAAATCTCATTCAGTGAAAAATATTATATAAAACATCCATTTATAATCAGCCTAAATTGAGATATCTGGTCTGGAGGCAAGTGTAGAAGCAAAAGGAAGTTGCATATCTTATCTTACTCAAGAATGAGTCTTTTTCAATGTTAGTAAATTTAATAAATTTATGTTAGTAAATTTCCTTTCTGGTCCCTCATTGACCAAACCCAACTGGAAAAATAAGTTATTTTAAATAACTGAATAGTTTCTTTATTCAGAAGTGACCACCAGAAGAATAGTAAAAGTTGGCCCAACATCCAAAAATTTTGTCAGTAAAGAGAAAGTAAAAAATGTACATAACGAGAGCCAGGAAAAAAAAAAAAGAACTGAAAAGGAAACAGTGACACATAAAGATTAAATAAAAGATGAGGAAATGTAAATGGAATAAAGCAGAGGTAGAATATTAATACTAGATGATGGCAAATTCAGGTCAAAAGCAATAATGGAGCAAGGAGTGGTTTTTTTATTGATAAGGGATCACTGCGCAGTAAGGATATGACATCATCAAAATTTATGTGCCAAATAACATCACAGTAAAATATATAAAGCCAAGAATGCTTAAAAGTACAATGAGAAATTCAGTCATAAGACTTAGAAATACGACAGAGAGATCAGATGGTCCAAAAATAAGAGATAAATGGGAAAGAGATAAAGAACTTTCTCTTCTTCAGACACTGTTCGTAGAACAGTTATAAAAGCTTATTATACATTTTAAAAGAACTAGATGAACATCCCAAAGTACTTGAGTATTGAAGTTATGATGAAAAATAGAACAAAGAGCCTTGAATGTTTCATGAAGTAGAACATTACCAAATTTCTTGAAGCTCCCTGTAATCTTTTCTGATTTCCCTCTTTTCCCCAAATTGCCCTTCAAATAACCATTCTCCTGAATTCTGCTTATGACTTTTCTGCTTATCTTGATAGCTTATCAAATATGTATATATCCCTCCATAATTGTGAACTTGGAATCATACTGCAAGAAGTCTTCCGCAGTTTGCTCTACATCACCTTTTTTTTTTTTTTTAAGATTTTATTTATTTATTTGACAGGGAGAGAGAGCACAAGTAGGCAGAGAGGCAGGCAGAGAGAGAGAGGAGGAAGCAGGCTCCCTGCTGAGCAGAGAGCCCGATGCAGGGTTCGATCCCAGGACCCTAGGATCATGACCTGAGCTGAAGGCAGAGACTTAACCCACTGAGCCACCCAGGCGCCCTCTACATCACGATTTGAGGTTTCATTGAGGTGGATTTGAATAGCTGGGACTCATTCAGTGACATTCTGAATAATATTCCTTTGTGTGGATGTGTCACAGTTTATTAGCCATTCTTCTGTCCATGTCCAGTTTCCTTTCTAGTTATTGTTTCTTTTTCCAATTATTATTAGTGCTTCCCTGAATATCTTCTCTTATGCCAACTGGTATACATATGCACAAGTTCCTTAGTAATGGTATTTTTCAAACTCTGGTGGTGGGTCATTAGAAGTTAGTGGAGTGCAATGAGGTTTTTTTTTTGTTTGTTTGTTTTTTGTTTTTTAATAAATAAACCTTTTAAAAGAAAATACACACACATACACACAACTGGAATAACTTTAACCAAAACAATAAGGGAAATAATTATGTAATATTAGAAGTGTGACAGAAAATGTGACTGTAGATTCTAAGTGGATTAAAACAACAACCAAAAAACAGGGTTCTGAAAAATGCCGTGCTAATATATTTAAAATCCTTAAGGAAATGGATGATTTTCTGGGAAATATCAGTTACCAAGCTTGATGCAAGAAGAAGAAACCTAAATGACCAATGGCCATGAGAAAAATTTTAAACATTTGTCATATCCCATCCTTAAAATACTAGGCCAAGAGGCCACAAAGATTGGTTCTTTGACCTTCAAAGACTAGAAAATTCTTGCAATATTTAATGTGTTCCAGAGCACAGATAAAAATAGAAGTCTTTCTAGTTAATTTTATTAACTTAGCCTAACCACATGTGTCAGTCAGCTTCCAGCAAAAAACCAGATGGTAAAGAGAGCTTGATAAAAGTTTGGAAAGGGTGTAGAAATGCCAGATGACTAGTTAGCCTCCTTACCAACCCTTGGCTTGAAGGGGACATATATGGGAGAGGTGATTATCAGAACTTACTAGGAGGGCCTGATGGGATCTCCCGGGACCTAGAGAGCTTCCTCCAACCTTGAAAGGAAGGAGATAGGAGAATAGATGCCCTCACATCATTTTCCTTTTGCCCTCCAATTTCCTTTCTGGGTTCCTCATTGACCAAACCCAACTGGAAGCCGTAGGTGAATGGAGTCCATTGGTGTGGTCCATGTGAGTCAACTTCCTAGGGCAGAGAGCAGGTGGAGAAAGGGGAAGGTGACACTGGAGGGGCAAATGGAAGTCATACTGCACACTGTGATACTACAATGCCTTGAGTATAACCTAAAAAAATTGCACCAACAACACAAGTAGAAAACATCTAACCTAAGAATGTAAATGCAAAGATACTGAAGTAAAATATTAGCAAATTGATTTCAGAACTTGATTATGATGCTATTAGCAAATAATGTTTTGGTATTAAATGGGATATATTTTCTTTTTAAAAAAATTTTTTTTTAAAGATTTTATTTATTTGACAGAGAGAGACACAGTGAGAGGGAACACAAGCAGGGGGAGTGGGAGAGGGAGAAGCAGGCCTCCCGCCAAGCAAGGAGCCCAAAGAGGGGCTCGATCCCAGGACCCTGGGATCATGACCCGAGCCGAAGGCAGATGCCCAACAACTGAGCCACCCAGGTGCCCCTAAATGGGGTATATTTCTAATTCCACATATATTTTTGAGCATCCTTGTTTTTGATTCTACATGTTCAAAGAAAAATTCCCACTTTTTCTTTCTCTTCTTATTCTCTCCTTCTCAAGGGAGGAGGAATGACTTAATTGATTAGTGTTGAAGAAGACAGCAGGCCTGTTGGACCTCTTTTAGAGTTAGCCTCTCCACAGAAGGTAAGCCAGTTCTGCTTCTCCATGGAATAACATTATAGGAAGGTCTCTGGACTTCAAGCTGGGCAGTGATCAGGGGCCAAATTATTAAATTCAGGGGCAAAGGAATTAGCAATCCCATTAGGCCATGTCATCCAATCCAGTTTTTATCAGTAATCAAGCTAATTAATATCAATCTCCTTCTGATTCCTATGTCTTTTACTCATTCTGCATTTGGGAGGAGAATGAATAGTGTTGATTTATTGGCCTTTAAGAATGTGAACATGAGGGTGTCTGGGTGGCTCAGTCAATTAAGTAGCTGCCTTCAGTTCAGGTCATGATCCTGGGATTGAGTCCCATGTCAGGCTTCCCTCCTCAGCAAGAAGTCTGCTTCTCCCTCTGCCCTTCCCAGCTCATGTTCTCTCTCTCTCTCTCAAATAAATAAATAAATAAAATCTTTTTTTTTAAAGAATGCCAATGCCAAGTATGCGGAGAAAGGGGAACCCTTAAACACTGTTGATGGGAATGTTAAGAGGTATAGCCACTATGGAAAACAGTACGGTAGTTTCTTTAAAAAATTGAAAATTGAAGTACCACATGATCCAACAAATCCCACTCATGGGTAAATATCTGAAAGAAATGAAATCACTGTCTTGAAGAGATGCCTACACACCTGTGTTTACTGTAGCCTTATTCATGGTAGCCAAGATATGAAAACAAAACCTAAGTGTCCATCACCTGATAGAGAAGATGTGGTATATATACAATGGAATATTATTCAGCCATGAGAAAGAAGAAAGTCCTACCATGTGCAACAACATGGATGGATGGTGAGGGCACTATGCTAACTGAGATAAGTCAGACTGATGAAGATAAATATTATAGGATATCATTTCAATGTGGAATCTAACTCTAGTTGTAATAAGAGAACAGAATGATGGTTACCAGGGACTGAGGGGTGGGGGAATTGGGGAAATGCTGTTGAAAGGTGCAAATCTGCAACTAGTAGACAAATAAGTTTTGGAGCTTTAACGCACAACATGGTGATTATAGTCACCAGTACTGTATTATAGACTCCAAAAGTTGCTAGGAGACTAGATCTTAACTGTTCTCAATACAAAAAAGAATCAATAATTATGTGACATGATAAAGGTGTCAGCTAGTTCTACTGTAGTGATCATATTAAAATATAAAAATGTATCAAACCAACACATTGTACAACTCAGATTTATGCAAAGTTATATGCCAATTATTTCTCCAAAAAAAAAAAAAAAGCACCAAAAATGGCTGTTTCATCTAATCCCTCTTAATGCAGACATTTTTTCTATTAACACAACCATAGTCAGTGGGATTCTATAAATGCTGCCCTCTGGGTAGGGAAGAATCACAGGGAGCAAAGAATCCATTCACTGGCATTTGAGCTCGGAAGCTTTATAAATCTATAGCCAAATACAGAATTAAAAGCCATGACTCTTTTGCAAGAGAGAAGAAAGCTTTGATATTTTCAGAAACTTGGCTTTGAATGGGGTAATCTGACATGAAGTTCTTACCATCAACCAGAGCATGTGAAGAACTGAAGATAAAGTGAAAATCTTTCCTCTGCCCAGAACAAGGGAAGATACAAAACCATAGGTAAGAAAGGACCAATGAGGGGCTACCTGAGGTTGGAGGTGATGATGGAGGGAAAGGAAGTTCTCATAGAATCTTTAGATGAGTTGAGAAGGTTCCAGAGAAGAAGAGGCCATTTTCTGACTTCCCAAGGTATGACCTGGGAAAATGCAAACCTTGAAGAAGTCTAATAAAATAAGACAATTGGTCCAATATGGAGTCACTTAGCTAAATCCTACATCACCAAAGCAAGACCTAACTTAATTATAGTTTTGGCTCTTTCCAAAAGAGCCAGTAGAGACTTAAACCAGTCAATCAGGAATAGCCTGGTCAGTGCATGTGAGGTCATCTACCTGATAAATCCCTGCTGTCCTCTAAAGTATAGTGACCTTGCAATAACAAACCCACTTTTTTTTTTTTTTTTTTTTTCTAGTATAACTTCTTTGTTCCTGCTTTCTTCTGCCTGTAAATCTTTCATTTTGTTTAGGTACTCGGAGCTCTTTTCTACCAACCAATCAGATGCTGTCTGATTCATGAATTATTAAATAAAGCCAATAAGATCTTCAAACTTTACTCAGTTGAATTTTGTTTTTTAACTAAGTCCAAATGAAACCAAACCAAACAAATTAAAACATGTGGGTGTTGAGTTGCATTGACTGAGGTTGATGCGAAGGCATATGGATGTGAAGGTAGCTGTGCAGATACCTGAGCTCACTGGGGGTAGGCAGCCCAGAATCCCCCACCCCTCTCCCATGGTAGACTATCAAACATTGGGAAGAATGAATGTTCTATGGAGCACACTTTGGGATTTGCTACTATGCTTAGCTCTAGGTCTGATGCCAGGAGCTTGAATTTGGCTCTTGTTTCCCCCTATAACCTGGAGATACGTCTCAGAGGACTTTCCTGTTTTGGGAAGGTTCACAGTGTTGTGTTGCAAGAAATAAACGTCCTTGGCTGGTCCAAAAGGGCCTGTCACAACCAGATGAAGACAGGAGGGCGTGGATGGTAGGAGTGAGGAATCATCAAATGATGAAAGCTTTCAAGATGCTTTCTCTTGGCAACATTGCATTGGAGATAATTTGGAGGCAAGGAAAGGGACGTCCCAAGGGTTTAGAAAATCTGCCTGAGAAAACAAAGCGGTGAAGTGGCAGAAAGGGCATTCAAACCCAGATTTTATGCTTTTGGCTGGTCCCATCCTCCCTCCATCTCCCTGGGCTGCAATGATGGCCCCAGTCATAATGAATGTCAATGAAATTTTAATGAGGCCTTAATCAAGGGCTTCATTACAGACTCTTGGGGAGCTGAGCAATGGCCCTTAGGAGACAAAAGCTGGCATTCAGGCCAAAAGGGCTTGGGGTTCTGGTCTCTTTCAAGGACCTTGCAGCCCCTCTTTCCCCCTTTACTCCCACTGCCCTGAAGACCTCAAGCAAACAAAAGGAAACCCTCAGATCTACTTTGCATCAGCTCTGGACTGCCCTTGGCCTTAGTGCTAATGAAGTAACTTGACAAATCCCCCTGAGAAGTTGTATTTCATTTGCATGTGTTTAGCAGCTCCCAATGTCCTCACTTCCTAAGACTGATGTGACCCTCCTAAAACCACAGGAAGCCACGTTTTTCTTCCCTTTCTTCTTCCAGCCTCTCTCCTACCCCAGCTAACCCGGTCTTGCTTGTTGAGGCCAATCTAACAACAAAGTTTAGCCCCTGGCAGATTTTTCACACAACCGAAAGGCAAAGATTCATATGCCTTCATTTAGAGCTGCTGACTTAGCTAGAAAATCCCAGCTTGACCTCATTTCTTATTGCATTGTCTTCCTCAAAGACCCAAACGTGGATATGCTCACAAACTGATAGAACTGCTGGGAGATTAAGAAACGTTCCCAATAAACTCTTGGCATTCAATCGGTTTACCAAATAATGGGGGTCTGTCACAAGCATTGCCTCTGGATGCCGAGACCACATGCGAGGAAAATTATTACAGAAGTTTTGTGTATTTTACAGTCATTCTTATCAGATGCCTTGATCACGGGGGGCCCCCCAAAGGGCAAATTTTTAAAATTAAAATACCGATTCTGAGTTTGTAATGCTCCAACAGAATAAGCTAGGCATCCTGTCATTTTACTGCTTGAAGATTTTCTGAGCTATAATATGCTAAAAGCATAAATATGTTCAAGGGAATGGCCACTGGAGGTAGCAAGAATGGAAAGAATACTTATCAGAAAGGTAGTGGGGTGCCTGGGTGGCTCAGTGGGTTAAAGCCTCTGTCTTCTGCCCAGGTCATGATCTCAGGGTCCTGGGATCGAGCCCTGCATCGGGCTCTCTGCTCAGTGGGGAGCCTGCTTCCCCCTCCCCGGCCCCCGCCTCTCTGACTACTTATGATCTCTGTCAAAAAAAAAAGGGGGGCTTAAAAAAAGGGTAGTTGAAAGCAGATTATAGTAAAAATAATAATAAGTAGAATAATAAATATTATATTATATTATATTATATATAAAAAATAATAGCTCCAGTTCATTCCTTCTCTCCTGTGATCTCTATTAACATTAGAACCGATTCAGCATCAGCCAGAAAATGGCAAAGAAATGATCACCTTCTTGTCCCCTCCACGTAATTGGTTTCTTTTAGGTGTCTTCATTCCCTTCCCCATCTTGCTTCCCAACCCCCTCAAACCCAGGAGTTAGGGAAGGAAACAAAAAGTAGACTTCAGTGGATAGCTACATGATATCATATATGAGTAAATACTAAGTTTTTGTTTCTGCCAGCCCTGTCTGTGTCTGGCTTTCTCCCACCCATGTCCCTGTGAATGGGTAAGTTCAGAATAGTTCTGGAAATGGGAAGAAGGTGTACACTGGGTGAAGGAAAGGACCTGCAAAGATACACTTAAATGACATCGGAAGATGGTAAGTGTATATAAAGTTACTTCATGATTTGCTTTGAAAGTTAAAGCTCCCTGGTATGTAGGATGAGTTTCGTTACACAAGGGACTGACCCAGCTTTTAATTTGGGGACCGAAATGTTGAAGTGTAGTATCAGAAGAGCTTGTGCGCGTCTCTTCCCACCACAGTTCGTGACTTTTTTTTTTCTCTTTAAAATATTTTATTGATTCATTTGACAGAGAGAGAGAGATCACAAGCAGGCGGAGAGGCAGGCAGAGAGAGAGAGGGGGAAGCAGGCTCCCTGCTGAGCAGAGAGCCAGATGCGGGACTCGATCCCAGGACCCTGAGATCATGACCTGAGCCAAAGGCTGAGGCTTAACCCACTGAGCCACCCAGGTGCCCCAGTTCAGTGACTTCTTGTTGGTAATGTGAAATGAGCCACAGCAGAAGTATCTACATGGGGGAAATTGGCCAACGCTACCAACTGGGGCTTCCACCCCCGGGCCCTTGAGAGGGGGTGATTGACTATATCACCACTGAATACATTACCCATCTGGCCTTGCTTCTGCCACCAACCTGCCTGCGCCAACCTCCCCATTTGTACTGCTTTCCCCCCTTTCCTCTGTTCAAGGAGGAATAGAGTGATCTCTCATTTATTCCACATCCACTATGTGCAGAGCTGTGCTGGGTACCCCAGAGAATTATGGAATGCCGTGATTAGTGTGTCAACCAGTTCACTGTCCTGGGAACAGAACAGTCCTGGGAGGCACTGAACTGTCCTGGGAGGCAGAATTGAACGAGCACAATAACTCCCTGTCCAGGGCTGTGAAGACTTGAGGATTGGCTCAGAAGAAGAGGCCTATGGGCTCTTCTTGGAAGAACAGAGTAAGAGTGCAGTTAACAGAAATGGAAGGATGGTAAGGAAAGAGGAGGAGGGAACCGCTGAAGAGGAAGGAATTAAAAAAAACAAAAGCGAGTCTATGAAATAAACGTGCAGAGGTGTTGGGAATGGGGACAAGGGGTCTGTGCCCACAGGAAAGACTGAAATTCATGAAAGCCAGTGGTCAGAACATACTTTCCAAAATTTTGAGTTTTCACTTGAAGGGAATTCAAAGGTCACTTTCTCATCTATATAGTTGTTATTTTAATGTAAGCATATTAATTTTTTTGACCCATGTGTGTGCCGGTGTCCTCTTTTTCCAGCACAAGCCACGCCTACAAATTAGCTTCTTCGGCATAAGCTGCAAAAAGGGTGACAAGGAGAATTTACTGCCCCAAACGTGTCATTTGGGCATGAGGATTATTTTGAGCATAAGAAATCAAAGCTCATCAGATTCAGGAAAATCTCTTTTTCTCCCCCTCCACTGCCTAAATTTGCATTGGATAAGGAGCCTTACCAGGAAAAGAGCTGTTGCCAGAGGTATCTTTTTACCTAAGAAACTTATCTGCATAAGAGGGCAAATTTTGTTTTCCAAATTTCCTCCTCTGCTTCCCTGCTGAGTGGCCTGCCTTCCCTTTGTATCCCTGAATCCCCATCCCGTTTCCTTAACTCAAGATGCTGTACATTTTGGTCTCATATTTTTATGGGGTTCCTGTGACAATGAAATTTGTTTGTTTTTTCTCCCGTTGATCTGTTTTATATCAATTTAATTATTAGACCAGTCAAAGAAACTAAAGAAAGTTTTCTTCTACTACAGTGCGAAGAAATTTAGCCTTTCATTGCCTTTGCAAACAATTCTTGCAAAAAGAATCTTGAATTTTTATATTTTTTTTTGCATTTGAAGGTGTTTTAAAAATATATCCACAAGCCACATTTCTAGCAGGAAGATTCTGGATCAAAAGGCGTGTGCATTTTAAAACCTGATTGATATGGCCATGCTTCCCTCCAAGAGGCTACACAAATGTACATTCTCTTGGTTCAGTAAAACAGTGTTTCTTTCCTCACAGTCTAACACATATTGGGTATTAGCAAATTTTTAAAAACGCCAATCTGGATAGTGAAAATTGTATATAGCTGAATTTACATTTCTCCAATTACAAGTGAGGCTGATGTTTTTAAATATGATCGTTGGTCCCTTACTCTTTTTCTAGGAGCTGTTTGTGTCTCTTGCTCATGATTCCGTTAGCTTCCTCACCTTTTTCTACTGATTTGTAGAAATGCTTTGCAAATAAAGGCAACAAACCATCTGGCTCTTCTATGTATTGTCCTTCTTTTCATTCAGTTGGTTGTCTGTCCTTGATTTCATTTATGCTTTTATTTTTCTGATGATAATACAGAGATTTTTAAAACACCTTTCTGTGTTCAAATTCATCAATTTTCCTCTTCATGGGTCTGAAACTTGTGTTTAGAAAGAACTTTAAAACTATAAATCAATTCTTTTCTGCTTCCTTATTAAAAAAATTGATGACTTTTTTACTTGATAGAAATGTTTTAAACGGACAAGTTTTTTAAAATAATAAGTATCCATTTCCATAGCGAGCTTGTAACATATTTATTTATTTAATTAACAATTATTTAAAGTCTCAGTTGTAAGACAGAGAGAGAGAGATGGAGAAAAACATATCCTTTGCCTTTAAAGAGCTCTCATTCTTGTGGGAAGACATATAGTTAATTACATAATTCTATATAATGCAATGGTATAGAACTATATTATATAACTCATACATCCAAAAACTAGGGAGCCCTCTATGTCTATAATACATATTATATATATGCACAGGCAATAGAATGCATTTTTCAAAAAAAAATTAGGGAGCCCTCTCAGAGTGGAAAATAGAGATCTTTGTTTTAGGATGGGCATTCTGTCTAAAGGTGTGTTCAAAGTAGAACAAGATGCACAGAGTAAGGTCAAGGGCTGGAGATACCAGAGCAGAGCGGCTACAGCCCTGCAGGAAGCGGGCAGGGGAAAGGGTACTGGAGGGACAGGGGCTGAGCTGCCACTTTGGGGATCCCTGGAGGTCTGATCTTTCCCCTTCGAAGTACAGGTAAATCTGAAAACCTCATTTCTTCCTCAAGAAAGACCAGAGAAACTGTTCAGTTGGTATGGAGACTACCAACGAGTGTTGGTGGTGGGGAGAAATTGCATGAGATTATGGGTGAAGTTCTCTGGGGTTCCCCTAGCAGAGGATCAGCTGAGAGATCTCTAAGCTAGGAGAAAATAGTTGAAGGGTCCAGAGCTGTAGACAAGAGCCCAACAAAGAGGTACTTGGTCTAAGAAAGTGCAACACTTCTCAAAACAGCAGCTACAACATCCAATAACCCCACAACCCCCATACCTATAAGGGCTTCATTTGATGAGGGTATAACTGAGGAGGGGATCAGGGCTTGCACACATGATCGCATGGTGGATGTCCATAGCCTCTTTTAAAGAAGAAGAAAGTGAGGTGTAGAGAAGTTAAATAACTCGCCCAAGGTGAAAATCTTAGTGAAACCAAGACAACCTCTGACAACTAATGTTAAACTGTTCCTAGCATCTGTTCCTGATATTTTGCTATGAATGAGCATGACAAAGTTCAAGATACTCTACCCCAAAATATGGTGTCCTTGCATACTGAGTATTTTAAACTGAGGGAATTTGAGAAGTGGCAGGCATAGGAAGGACGTTGCTCTTCTTAAACTCAAAGGAAAGGAAGCATCATTATCTGTGAAGATGGAGGGAAGACACGGGAGCCCTGAATGAACAGGCTTTGTTAAGTTTCCCCCAGTTGACTACACTTAAACCCTTCGTCCTATCACGTTTTCCCATGACTCTACTTTTCACCACACTTAGCATACAAAATGCTCAGACTTAACTGCTTCTTTCTGTCTTCCCTTCCTCAGAAAGGCTCCTGCGTCACATAAATATTATATTAAATAAATGCATATGCTTTTCTCCTGTTAATCCATCTTTTGTTACAGAAACCCAGCTAAGAACCAAAAAGGGTAGGAAGAAAAAAGCCACCTGCCTCCCCCCTAAGCATCCTGTTTAAATACGATACTTACATGTTCCAATCCCTGCTTCCTCCTCTTGGTTCCCGTCTGTTCCTGCCTTTAGCCCCTGGTCCTGGAACAGAACTGAACTCCTCTCTCTGCAAGCCTTACCTGTTGATGACAGAGTTGGTTTGATGGCTAAAATTTTTAACTTTCTGCACCTGAAACCTCACTCTGATATCTCCTGTCTTCTGAAGTTCAATCATCCTCAGACTACCAACCTCCCCAATCCCAGCCTCTTTCCCATGCCAGGTCTCTGGGCCTCAGGACTTTGGACCAATAGTATCTTGCTCAGACATGGGAATCTTTAATTCTTCCTCTTTTCTTTAAGTAATAAAAAATTGTCACTCCATCTGAACACATCAGCAGAGTGCAAGTTGAAGGAAGATGGGTTTTCATTAAGGACCTTTTTATTCGCTGATCTTGAAATCCTTCCACCCCTGCCCCATAACCATCCTTAAGTGCATGGTTTTCTCACTGTCTGATATCTGTGATTGAGGGAACATTAAACACACAGGTACACCCCCATCTCCAAGATCCCAGGGGAAAGAGCTCTCTGGCTGCTGGACCAGAAGACCAAGGGCAGACCCACCTGTCTTCAGTTCCAGTCCCTGTGGCATTGGGTTGAGACATCCTCCTGGTACATGAATGTGTTTGTCTACCTGGAAATCCCTTGAACTTTGTACTTTGGGGTGTTTATGGAGGCTTCCTCACATAGGCATGATCAATTTTTTTTAAAAGATTTTATTTATTTGTCAGAGAGAGAAAGAGAGAGAACACAGGCAGAGAGAGCAGCAGGCAGAGGCAGAGGGAGAAGCAAGCTCCCTGCCAAGCAAGGAGCCCGATGTGGGACTCGATCCCAGGATGCTGGAATCATGACCTGAACCGAAGGCAGCCGCTTAACCAACTGAGCCACCCAGGTGTCCCAACACGATCAATTATTAACTCCATTTTCAACCCCTCTCCCCTTGCCAGACAATGTGGGCATGGGGCTAAAAATTCCAAACTTCTAATCATGGTTTGGTCTTTCTGGTGACCAGACCCATCTAGGGGTCCACCAAGAGCTACTTCTTTACTATAAAAGATGCTCCTATCACCCAGGAAATTCCAAAGACCAAATATTAGAACAAAAGATGCTCGTGGAGCTCTTATCACTTAGGAAATTACAAGGGTGTTAGGAGCTCTGTGCCAGGAACTGGAGTTTCTATGATCTCACAGTCTTTGATGAGAATGGTGAGCCAACTTTAAAAAAAGTCCTGCCTCTGGGCTTCTTATTATTGGAACTAACACTTTTCAAACACTATTTAAGTTATTGGAATTAGCCACTTTTAATACTCTTCTTGTAAGAAAGCATCCTCACTGATGAATTATTGTAGCTATTTATGTGAACAAAAGGCCATTTTCTATTAGCACAAGAAAAATTGTGTGTATCAGTAATTATAGACTAACTTGTCCAATTTTGAGAAGACTGTTAAATCTATTCATAAATGTTATGCCTCTGATTTTCTGTTCATTTTTCCTAATTATTAGCTCCCAACTTGAAAAGGTATTGAGGTCATTTATTTCTTGTGCATTTTGATAACATGCACAAGTTAAATTTCCTGGTTCCCTAGGAGGTGCTAGAGTCCCTGTAGACCATCATGTTAACCTGTGTATATCACTGTGTTCCTTTGAGATTCTATGAGTCTTCGAGGGGCTTTTTCAAGTCTTTTTGTTCTGTTAATCCAACTAAGAATCAGGAATGCCGGCCGGTTGTATTATGAAAATCCGGTTGGGGAAATGGTGAAACCAACATGAAGATCATGGCGTCTGGGGAGATGTTCCAAATGTGGAGCGTGGAGATAGGTGGGGGGACATGTCATTCCAAAGTAGATTCCAAATAGCATTAGTTAAGAATGAACAGGTTCTTGGAGCACTAGGGTGGTGCAGTGCGTTAAGCCATGGACTTTTGATTTTGGCTGCCATTATGATCTTGGGGTCCTGCATTCAGAAAGGAGTCTCCTTGAGAGTGTCTCCTTCTCCCTCTTCCTCTCTCCGCCCTCTTTCAAATAAATAAATAAACCAATAAACCAACCAACCAACAAATAAATAAACAAAATCTAAAAAAAAAAAAAAAAATGAGCAAGTTCTTAGGATGGTTCTCATTTGCCTTTTCTAAAGACCTTCCCCCTGGTCCACATTTTTAGGGCAAGTGAGCTGTCATGAACTTTAGCGGGATTTCCCCTTTTCCTCTGAAATTCCCTCATATTCCCGTGGCAAGCTGAAACGCTGGGCTCACAGAAACTGAAAAGAACGTGGGTCAAAATGCATTTGCGAAAGTATCCCTAAGCAAATTGCGGCCAGATGTTTGCTGGGAGCAGGGTGTGAGTGTGTGTGTGTGTGTGTGTGTGTGTGTGTGTGTGTGTGTGTGCGCGCGCGCACGCGTTTTGTTGTTTTTTTGGGTCCCCCCCCCCCCCCCGCCACCCCCGCCCTTGGCATGCAGTACAGGCTGTGTCCACTGGGTGGTGGGAATGGCCACCGAATGCAAAAGGCCGGCCTGACCCGGCTGGGCTGGGACTGAGTGGAAACAGATTTATAGGAAATGCACAGCTCACAGTCTAGCTGATGTTTTCAAAAAGTGCAATTTCCTATAGTCTCGAACGAGCCTAGCTTAGAAGCCTAGCCTTCTGCTTATTAACACAGAAAAGGGACAGGCTGTAAAAGGTCCCAAGAAGGAAGGGGGCTGAAGGCAGCCGGGTGAGGTCCCAAGAAAGGGCATAATGAGGCCGGAAACCGGGGTCCCACTTGTGGCTCGGGCCTCACACCAGTCACCTTATAGCTCTGGGCCTCGTTGTCTTCTCGGATGGAGCAGGGAGAGGGAGCGTGGTATCGATCGGGTTTCAAATTCCCCTCCATCGGAAATTCCCTGATTTATGGCAAGGAGGTTATTTACACAGCCTTAACGTGAGGCCAGGGTCTGAACCAATACCGCGGCGGTAAGGAAAGGAAAAGAAAATAGGTAAAGATTATTGCTTTAGGATACTTGAGGATAAATAAGTGTCGCGTTTCTTTATTTTTTTAAAGTCAGATCAAGCCAGACCTCCAGGAGGCGAGGCCCTGGGGAGGGTCAGAGTTAATTTTTCAGCTGCGGTGCGTTGCGCTGCAGGAGGGAGAAGCAATATGGGTGGGGGGAAAAAAAAAAAGGAAAAAGAAAAAGATAAAAGATTCCATGTAGTGTGGGTGGCTGCGTGCGCCGAGCCAGAATGATGGGGAGAACTACATTTTAAAAATATAGAGAAGGAGCTGCATTTGGAGGAAAGTTGGTGCCATTCATTCATTCATTCCTTCATTCATTAACTCATTCACTTTTTTTCTAGTTGAATGAGAGCCGAGCCAGGCCCCACAGGTGCCGTGGGAACAGAGCTCCTTGCGGACTGTGCAATCAAGCGGGGAACACGGACCATTCATCGAGCCCGTGAACAAGCACCTATGTAAGTGCGCAATTACGTAGCGCGGTTAATGCTGGGTTCATGTTCTAGAAGCTGCGCGGCGAACCGTCAGGAAGAGGGGGCTCAGGCTAGTCCCCTGCAACAGTGGAACTGAAGTTTCCTGAAGCTTTTCTGCTTCCTCATCCGGGTGGTCTTTGCCTTACTGTGCTGTAAAATGTGTCGTGTGTGGGGGGCGCCTGGGTGGCTCAGTGGGTTAAGCCGCTGCCTTCGGCTCGGGTCATGATCCCAGGATCCTGGGATCGAGCCCCGCATCGGGCTCTCTGCTCGGCGGGGAGCCTGCTTCCCTTCCTCTCTCTCTCTGTCTGCCTCTCTGCCTGCTTGTGATCTCTGTCTGTCAAATAAATAAATAAAATCTTAAAAAAAAAATGTGTCGTGTGTGTGTTCAATGAATATACCTTAAAAATCTTGTACCTCTCAGTGCTGCTGGGTGTCAAGAAGAAGTCTTGAGTTTTAGTTCCTGCTAGCATCGAGTTGCAGTCAGTGCTCCAGAGCTCCGTCCTGCACTGCTGGCCACCCCCTGGCCCAGTGATGGCAGGCAAATTAATTTCTTTAAATCTCAGTTTATATGTCTGTACGATGGCAAAAATAATGGACTCTACCTGTGGATTACTGTAAGAAATGATATACATATTAAATATAACATATGTATAATGATATATTAAAGCATGTGTATTTATGTAAATATCACAAATCATATACATATCATTATAAATGTAATAAATACTAAATGCTTGGCACAGTGATCATTGCCAGAGAAAACACGAAATGATACCCGTTGTTGCTACTGTTCATCTTTTAAGAGCCGGCCATCTATGGGGGAAAGTAAGCTGAGCACTGGGTAGTGGTACCTCTTGCTGGAGAGGAGGTAGGTACCAAAGGATCAAACATCTGGGCTAGAATTTAGTTTACAGCCTAAGTATTTGCTAGGCACCCCTTCTGAAGAAAAGAAAAAAAGAAAAGAGAAGAAAAGAAAAGAGAAGGAAAGAAAAGGAGAAGGGAGGGAAGAAAAAAAAAGAAACAGAGAAAAAAAAAAAAGAAAAGAGAAGAGGAAAAAAGAAACACAGAGCATTCATTCTGCAATGCCAGAACCCGGGTGGCGGTGGGAAGATCATCCGGTCTCATCTGCAGGCACAGGAGTGAGGGTAACTCCACCCGGGGCATCACACACCACTCTAGGATTTCCATTCAGGGGCCGGCAGAGGTGGGCTGAGCTAGAGAGTGAGGGTCCTGGACATACACTCATGACCCACTCTGGCTCTCAGGAAGATGAGTTTACTTCTGTGTCACTGTGAAGTCATACAGCTGGTTTGACTGAATTTTTCACTGGGTTAATGATGTTTGGATATCACAGGGAAACAACCTCAAAGAGACTGATGGGCTGTTTCTCTCCTCTGCGTTATCTTGGGAGCCCCAGGCCACTGTCTCTGCAGGGACTGCTGGGAGGGAAAAGATGAGAGAGGTCCCTGGTTGAGCCTGGGAAGGGCCACACGTTGATATGTGTAGAGAGAAGCCAGAGGGACTTGTCTAAACTGTAAATAAAGCTGATAGGCTTGAGGATGTCTGGGCCAGAAGAAAACCACAAAATAAGGCAATCTGCTTTCAGTGTCTCTTTGGAAAAATTCATTTCCCTTTTGCATGGAATGACTGCCACCATATCATCAGCATCATGGGGCAGCATGAGGAGGCATCTTTATAAATTGCTTTTTCTTTGAAATGTCTGCAAAATGAGTCAGTGGTATTAGAACACCTGCCTGGGCAGTAGCTGCCCTCACTGCGCTCAGGCAGATACTTTTTGTCCCAGAACTGCCCATGATGTTTGGGGTATGTTCAACCCTTGCTCCCCTCCCCTTTAAATTCCCTGGCAGATACCATTAATGGATGAGACCAAAGGCATGGTTGAAACTCTCTAGGCAAACCATAGAAGGTAACCACCTTTTGAGAATGAACACAAGTCAGTGTCCTCGTTAACGTCCCCCTCTGCACACAAGTATTTGTAAGTATCACGGATGTTGTGGGCTTTGGTTCATACTCTCAAGGGATCAGCATCTGTAACAAATCATTAATTAATTTCTTTCTAATTGCAAACATGTTACAGGCCAATGGTGGGAAGAGTAGGGTAATGCAGGAAAGCTCAGAGGGGAAAATAAATATCACGGGTCATTCTGTCATTCAGCAATAACTTCTGTTAACCTTTTGTTATACTTCTTTCTGGCTCATTTCGATGATGTGTTTACAGCTACGTGGGAGTACTCCTTACAAATGCTTTCTCAGACTCAGTTTTCATTTAATTTGTCATTACGTTTCATCTTGTCTAGGCATTCTTCAACACAGTTTGTATAATCAAGTATTCATTCTATCAGATTATAAAAATAATCTACAATATTCCTTTAAAATGTTTGGACAAGACTGGGGCACAAGGTCTGGTAGCCTCTTTAGAAAACAGTTCCTAGACCCAGTAAGCACTTACAAGCCTAGAAAAGAATGGGAAACTTTCCATTTCATTCTATGAAGTTAGCAGAGCTTAGCTAAGAGAGCTGGACAAATGTAGCATATGAGGCAGAAAGGTACACAGAAATGTCATTAATATATAAATATGAAAGCAAAATCCCAAGAAAAATATTAGCAATAGAGTCAGTATGATAAAAGAATACTATACCTTCAAGAGGTAGGATTTTTTCCCCCCAGAAACCCAAGGATGGTTCAGTCTTAGAAATAGATTAATAGGACACCTGAGTAGTACAGAGGGTTAAGCATCCAAATCTTGCTTTCAGTTCAGGCTGTGATCTCAGGTCGAGATATCGAGCCCCGTGTTGGGTTCCAGGTTCAGTGTAAAGACTGCGTGAGACTCTTTCTCCTCTGTACGCATCCCCCATGCACACACTCTCTTTCTCTAAAATCAATCAATCAATCAATCTTTTTTTTTAAAGAAATAGATCAATAGTAATGACCATATTAGTAGTTTGGAGGAAAAGACCACAAGAAAATCTTCACATTTGCTAAAATACTGTTGAAAGATTCTTAACAAGTATAACAAAATAATCTTGGTAAATGGACAACCACAAGATATTTCCCAACCAAGACAAAGAGCATATATATTTTAAAGATTTTATTTATTTATTTGACAGACAGAGATTACAAATATGCAGAGAGGCAGGCAGAGGGAGAGAGGGGAGATCATGACCTGAGCCCAAGGCAGAGGCTTTAACCCGCTGAGCCACCCAGGTGCCCCAAGTGCATATTTTTTAAATAAACCACAAACTCCATTCTTCAGGGCAAGACACCAAAGGCATCTGCACCAGTTTTTTTCAAAATGATCTAACTTATTTATCTGTCAGAGAGAGAGAGCACAAGCAGGGAGAGCTGGAGGCAGAGGGAGAGGGAGGCTCCCCACTGAGCAAGGAGCTCTATGGGGGACTTGATCCCAGAACACTGGGATCATGACCCACGTGGAAGGGAGATGAACTGACTGAACCACCCAGGCATCCCTGCACCAATGCCAATCACAAAACTGGGATGTTACCTTTCTTCCCAACAGCTAGCCCACAGAAATGTATTGAATTCAATCTCCTTACTGTATGCCAACAACAGTTAGTTGGAAGTTAAGATGGAAAAAAAGATCCAATTAACAGTATCTCACAATTCTCACCTGTCATCTTACACAGAAATATTTAATATTGTTAAGATGTCAATGACCCCCTCAATTGATCTATAAATTCCCATAGATTTTTGGGGGCGGGGTGGGGCATGAAAGTAGCCTTTTTTAATTATTATAAGAAACATGTTTATTGTTCAGAGTTTCAAACAGTATGGAAGACTATGGAGAAAAATAAAATCTTAAGAAACTAGAGATTATTTCCGAAAATATTTGTTGAAACAGTTTTTGAAATTTATGCATACATAATTTAGCGTGATAGGCAAGATGATTTGCATTTCATTTTTGGTCCATGGCCATTACCTTCCTTGAGGGACTGGAAGGTCTTTTGAAGCCTTAAGTAACCCCCAGGCGCCCAAGGGTTGGTTCTTCCAGCCTTTTGTTTTCCAAAGGCAGGACTCCAGGAGCCCAGCCTGAGCAGTGGGGGAGCCCTGCAGGGCAGAGGGAGCCTCCCACTCTGGGAGGGAGACAGAGATGCATGCTGACCCCCCTTAAGGAGTAGCCCATCTCCATACAATTCACGAAGGGGAGTTCTCTCTCCTTTTTTGGAATTGTTCAAATATTCGTAGGCATGATCTGTTCCTTAAGGTTATGTTGAACTGAGCTGTGTAATCATCTGAGACTGGGGGGCGCCTGGGTGGCTCAGTGGGTTAAGCCTCTGCCTTCGGCTCAGGTCCTGATCCCAGGGTCCTGGAATCGAGCCCCGCATCGGGCTCTCTGCTCGACGGGGAGCCTGCTTCCCCCCCTCTCTCTGCCTGCCTCTCTGCCTACTTGTGATCTCTCTCTCTCTGTGTCAAATAAATAAATAAAATATTAAAAGCAAAACCAAAACAAAACAAAAATCATCTGAGACTGGATGTTTTATTCTCCCCCATAGTAGGTCTGTGATAACCCCTCCAGTTTCTTGTCCTGAACCTGCTCTATCCTAGTTTTCTCACTCCTTTGGGTTCATTTTATCAATCTGTATTTTAATAGGAAAGCTATTTTTCTTTATTTTTTCCTTCATTTTTCTTTAGTTTTTAACTGTTGTTACAGGTTGTACACCCTTATCTGTTTCTTAGTAAGTTTGTGAAAGTAGAATTCCTGTGTCAGTTTTTAAGCCAGGAAATGTGTGGTCAGGGACACAGTGGAAAGGTTTTGCCCATTTTTAATCCCATCAACAGAGGGAATGTCCCTTTGACCACAGTATGTATATCCTCCCTGATCTGATAGGCAAAGAACCTGTAATTCCTTCTCTGTCTTTGCATTTCTTTGATTACCAATAAATTAAGTTTGAGGTCAGGGCTGAACAGTATCTCTTTCCAAACAGCCAAAGTTTAAGCAACATCTCTGAAAAATTTAGTCTGAGTGGCTCAGTGGGTTAAAGCCTCTGCCTTCGGCTCAGGTCATGATACCAGGGTCCTGGGATCGAGCCCCGCATCGGGCTCTCTGCTTAGCCGGGAGCCTGCTTCCTCCTCTCTCTCCTGCCTGCCTCTCTGACTACTTGTGATCTCTATCAAATTAAAAAAAAAAAAATAACCATTCAAAGTCTTTAAAAAAAAAATTCTGAACCAAAAATGTACAGGGGTCACTTAATTTGTTTACCTTGTGTGTTCTGGATTTTTCAATTCTCCTTCCTTATCGGCCTGTCTATTCATACTAATACCAAATTGGTTGTAATTATTTTATTTTATTTTGCTTTATTTAATTAATTTATTTTTTAGGATTTTATTTATTTGAGAGAGAGAGAGAGTGAGAGAGAGAGCATGAGTGGGGAAGAGAGAGAGAAGCAGACGCCTGTCCCTACCCCCCTGCCTCCCCAAGCAGGAAGCCTGATGTGGGGCTCAATTCCAAAACCTTGGGATCATGACCTGAGCCAAAGGCAGACACTTAACAGGCTGAGCCAGCTGGGGCCCTAGTCATAATCATTTTAAAAGTAGTTTGCTTTCTGGTGAAATAAGTCACCTTCACTATTATTCACTTAAAAAGGTTTTCTTTTAGGGGCACCTGGGTGGCTCAGTCAGTTGGGTGTCAGATACTGGGTTTCAGCTCAGGTCATGGTCTCAGGGTTGTGGGATCAAGTCCCCTGTGGGACTCTGAGCTGAGCCCAGAGCCTGCTTGGGATTCTCTCTACCCCTTTGCTCAAGTGCACTCTCTCTCTCTTAAAAAAAAAGAAAAAGTTTTTAAATATATTTTTCCTACATGTTTATTCTTCTGACAAGCTTCAGAATTTTGGTAAAGATTCCTGTCTCTTCCTCTCTTCCCCACAGACTACAACAGAAAACAAACAAATGACAACCTCTTGGGTTTTAATAGGTAGTGTGTTAACATTATGGAGTTATTTAAAAATTGCAGTACGCATAGAATTACCTTCACACGCAGGGTTATGGTATGTTTATGCATATTTTGAATTTATATTTCTTAACCCAAATTTGGTAGCTATAAGGCTTTTATAATTTTGCCTTACTGGTATCTAGGCAGAGCATGTAGTTTTTACATCTTGTGCTTTTTGCTAGATTTTTTTATCCGAGTCACGCTAGCTTCCCCAAATGGGATTTCTTTCCTCTGCTCTGCATCAATGTACATAGCAACTTACAGAGCTGCTTTTCAAGGTTTGTTAAATTTCTTCCACTATTCCATCTGATCCAGTGGAATTTGAGGGTCATATTGGATAACTTTTTAAAAGATACTTGCAAGTATATTTCTCTCTTCAGGTTTTCCGCCATGGAAAAGACTGAATCTGTGTAATTCTTAGAGAATTACTTCTGGAGAACCGCATGGGCCAGTAGATATGAATCTGGCTCCCTCTTTCTAAAGCTCACGTACCATTCTCTGATACAACTGAATCATGCTTGATTTAAGTGTTCCCCTAATTCCCGATACTCAGGCTATTCCCAGAACATTCGTAGAAGATGCTGTTGCCATCAGTGACATTGTGCCTCTCGTCCCACAAGTGCTCTTACTTTTTATAGATTACATTCCCCAAAGCGGTATTAGTGGGGTTGTGGGGACAAATGTCTATGTATTCTAACTTTCAATGGATATTGCCAGAATATTTTGCAAAGATATCGCAGAAAATTTACACCGTGGTGTTGACAATGTATGAGAGTACCATTTGTTCAGCGTTTCTCTAGCACTGGATACTAAGGCGTATTTAATTCTTGCCAACTTTGAGGTATTGGTGTTTTATTTGTGTTTCCTTGACTGTGAGTGAGGTTGAGAATCTTTTTTTGTTTGTTTGTTTTTTCTTTAAAGATTTTATTTTACTTATTTGACAGAGAGAGAGAGAGATCACAAGCAGGCAGAGAGAGAGGGGGAAGCAGGCTCCCGGCTGAGCAGAGATCCCAGGACCCTGAGAGAATGACCTGAGCCGAAGGCAGAGGCTTTAACCCACTGAGCGACCCAGGCGCCCCTCACACTTTTTTTTTTTTTTTTTTTTTTAAATATTTTGTTTTCTCCTTTTTGATTTGTAGGTGCTTTTCTGATCTTGGGGACATTAACCATTTGTGTGTCATTTGAGTTGTCCACCTGTTTTACTGGTTCTGTTAGTCTGATTAGAGATGCATAGTCTAGTTGTAATGCCCACGACCGGGTCTCGTTTTTCCTGTGAGTGACTCTCACACAGAGAAACTAGACTCCCAAGTATGAATGCAAGAACAGTAGGCGTCCATGCCTTACTTTTGCTTCCCAGTCCCAGTGGGGCAGGAGGGGGAAGATCCCTAACCCAATAGACTTAAAGGGCTTCAACTTCTCACCATGCTGACTGACTGAGGAGGGAGCTCAGACATGGTTTTGAGTCTGCAATATTCCAAGCAATGGATTTTCCCCCCTCATTTCTTCAGCGGGCAATTCTCAGCTGGTACAAAGGTTATAAGCAGAAACTTGGTGTGTAGGAGGTTGTTTCTGAGGGTGGGTCCCGGGACCCGCACCTTTGTGGGGTTTCCTAACTGCAAGTGGTATGTGATCCTTGATACTAATAGGCCTTCAGAGGCTGGAACTACTGATTCCTTGAAAGGATTCTGGTAAAGGCCAAGCTCTGGTTTAAATTTTAAACATGGCACGGATATGTAATTTGAACTTAATCTTGCTAATCAAGATGTACTGTGTCATTCTGTATTTAAGACCTATAGACTTCAATTCATGTAAAACAAATCAGTGCCTAAAGAGAGAAGGACATACTGCAAGATAGCCTATGCAGGACAGACCCAATTTCCCAAAGGGATTTTTCCAGGAACTTCTGCCTTTATACCTGTTTTCATTGGCCTGTGACCTTTATGTATAGCGTTTTTTCATTTTGGGAGTTTTTTTGTTTTTGTTTTTGGTCCTACAGAACAGTAAAAATGTTATGTCACCAAAATGTCTCTCTTTTTTTTTTTTAATGTCACCAAAATGTCTTTACGGAGTCTGGGTTTCTGTAGCAATCCTTGGAAAGATTTCTAGAGGTATATTCTCCTGATTTTTCTAGTGATTTTTATTTGTACGCTTAAATATTTAATTTGTGTGCAATAAATGACTGCGTATGGAATGAGTTTGGCTTTATTTTTGCCTAGATGGAGAACAAATCATGTCAGCACCATTTATTAAATATTGCAACGTCTGTGGGCACCTGGGTGGCTCCGTCGGTTAAGTGTCTGCCTTTGGCTCGGGTCATGATTCCAGGGTCCTGGGATCAAGCCCCATGTCTGGCTCTCCACTCAGGAGGGAGTCTGCATTTCCCTCTCTCTCTGCCCCTTCCCCTGCTCATACACGTTCTCTCTTGCTCAAATAAATAAATAAAATCTTTAAAATAAACAAGTAAGGGGCTCCTGGGTGGCTCAGTGGATTAAGCCACTGCCTTCATCTCAGGTCATGATCTCAGGGTCCTGGGATTGAGCCCCATCAGGCTCTCTGCTCAGTGGGGAGCCTGTTCCCCACTCTCTCTCTGCCTGACTCTGCCTACTTGTTGTCTCTCTCTGTCAAATAAATAAATAAAATCTTTAAAAAAATAAATAAAATAAACAAGTAAATATTATAATGTTTAAAGAACCAAAAATGCAAAAAGAGATTTATAAAAAATGCAATTATATTGGGAAATTTAAAAATTTGGACAAATAGTAAAATGTTAGCAGCTATACATTATATCTGAACAACACAATCCTAACAATTTTCAAGTGTAATAACAGAGAAAACATTTCACTACAAAAACCAGACTAAAGTTTACAGAAAATTATATACTTATATATGATATGATTTTTAATTTTGAAAAAAAAAGGCTAAAATGAACAAAGGATATAATTTCAGAAGTTAGGAAAAGGAAAACAAAAAAACAAATGAAAGCAGGAGGTGGGTATTAATGAAGATAGAAGCTTGTACTGATTCACTAGAAAACAAAGGGAGAGTTGAAATGAAACCAGAAGTTCGTATCTGAAAAGATTAGTGGAATAGAGATTTCTCTGCTGATTCTGATTAAATAAAAAGCAAGAAAGCAACATTAGACTGTGATAGTAACAAGAATGGAGATACAAATATGGAAGAGATTAAAAGAAATACGAAAGATTATTATGTACAACAATGTGGCAATATACTTTAAAATTTAGAGAACATAGAAAAATCTCTTATTGAAATATACACTTCTGAAATGGACCCAAGAAGAGTTCTAAAACTAGAACAAATACAGAATAGACAGGAAAGGTAATTACAGTGCCACTATTGGAGACAAGGAACTAGGCTCAATTGACCTTACAGCTCAATTGATCCATATAGCAGAACAGATGACGCCTGTATTTATCAGAATGCTTCCAGACTATAGAAAAGACAGAAAACTCCTCATTTATGTGTGTGTGAAATGTTTAATGTTCACGTGCATATTTAATATTTTATGTGATAAAGAGCAAGAATGTTTGCTTCTTCTATTTCACAATTGCCTATTCTCTTCTTTCTTTCTTTCCTTTTCTTTTCTTTTCTTTTTTTTTTTTTTTGCAATATTGTAAATGTCTCGAGATTATAAAGTTCTTCAAAAGTTTCCCTCTGCTGATTGCATGAGTCTGTTTGGAATGAAATAAGTTGCTTTGATTCTATACCTTGCACCACTCTCTCCCTTGCTGGCTTCTTTCCATTCTTAGAATACACATTTTATCCTGTCTCAGGGCCTTTCTGAAAACTACCTTGGGTCCAAAACATTTTTCCTGCTGTTTGCTTCGTGACTACTTGTCCTCATTATTCAGGGCTCCCTATTATATTTAACTCTGTTTATTTCCTTCCTTAGACTTCATAACCAAGAATTCTTCTCCTGTCTTCCTTGCTCTCTTACCCACTGTGGGAGGCAGATTTCTAAGAACCACTCTCAACAGTCTTCACTTTTGTCCAATCCCTTTGAATGGGGGCAAGGCTGGGAATACGAGGAGATGTCATTTCTGTGATTGTCTCGTGTCATTCAGCAAAAGGGAGATCATCCCAGCGGGCCTACTCTAATCCCATGTACCCTTTAAAAGCAAAGAATGTTCTCTGGCTGGTGGCAGGAGGGGAACCAGAGCAAGCCAAAGCATGAGAAGGGCTGGATGGGCTATTACTGGGTTGAGGATGGAGGCATCCTTTGGGGAAAAAAATGTGAGAGCCCTTTAGGAACTGGCAGAGGTCAGACAACCAGCAGGAAACTGAGGACTTGAGTTCTATGAGCTTATGGGGCTGAATTCTACCAGTGACCTGAAGGAACTTGGAAGTAGATTTTTCCTCCAGATAAGAGCACAGATAGCTGACATCTTGATTTTTGTCCTTAGTCAGGGACTCCGGCTGATTCTATCCAGACCTTGGATCTGAAGATGTGTTCTCCCTGAATAAATGGGTTTAAGCCTGTAAGTTTGTGGTAATTTATTGCACAGTGACAGAAAACTCACACTCCATGTGGAATATAGGCTTCATGAAGTGAGGGGTCATGGCTGTCTCAGTCATCACTCTATCACTAGCTCTGAGGACAGCCAGCAGATATTAAGCACTCAGAACATGTAGATAGTGGGCTCCATAAATGATTGACAGATGGGCAGCAAATATTAGCTGGAAAGCCAAATAATGAAAAAGGGGTCCTTCCATCCCGGGTCACTGACCGATTCCTGGGTTACGACAGTTCATTCATTACATGTCTGCATTAACCTTTTAGCAATGTCATCTGGTCTCCAACCTTAACAGTCACAATTATTTTTTAAAAGATTTTATTTATTTATTTGAAAGAGAGAGAGCTATAGGGGAAGAGCAGAGGCAGAGGGACAACCAGACTCCGCACTGAACATGGAGCCTGACATGGGGCTCAGTCTCATGACCCTGAGATCATGACCTGAGCCAAAATCAAGAGTCAGATGCTTAACCGACTGAGCCACCCAGGTGCCCCTTAATGGTCATAATTATTAAGGATCATTTTTCCTAGGGATGTATCTGTTGTAATAGAGAAGCAGGACATTCAAAGTCTTTGCTTTTTTATTCCTTAGTTGGATAACATCGGGCAAATTGTGTGAGCCTTCTGAGTCTTAGTTTTTCATCTGAAAATTAGAGATTAGGGGTACCGTAAGAGGAGTATCACTGATATTTTTAAAAATGCACTATAGCTTTGTTTCTTCTCAAATACTCATTATTCTTCAAGCTATTATCTCAGGAACTCCATATAGAAATCATGTGCAAATAAAATATGCCGTTTTACCACAAGAGGGTGTATTTGACCTTTATAGGCAATGGAGCGTACTTATTTAAAGCCTCTCTTCATAGACATGGACTTTTCAGAGGGTTTAATATGTATGAGATCAATTCCAAATGTCATCATCAAATTATTTAGGAAAGTTATTCGTGTGTGTGTGTGTGTGTGTGTGTGTTCAGGAAGTCTATATATCTCTCCCATGTGTTTTCTGATGACTATGGGATGGGAACCATATTTTGACAACATTTCCTCCTTCAAGCAGTAAAGCTTGGCATTAAAACAAGAGATTGTCCCACGAAGAAGACAGGATTTTCATTTGGAATCCATTAAAAAAGAAACCCCAGCCCAAAAGTACTGCTGTGAAATATGTCTTGCCTTTTGCAGCAAGTTGAATGGCTCATGATGGAGAGTCCAAGACTCAGAGCATGAAGTCCAAAGGCTCCTTCTTTCTTAAATTTCCCCATTTGATAATTCAGGTTTTTTGGTTTCTGTTCCTGAAATAAGCTACCTTCTACAGTCCTCTTCTTGACACCAGGGAAATTCTAGTTTAAATTCTCCACCCCAGTCTCATGCCACCATGTTGCACTAATATTGTGCCCTATCCTGGCATTCTCTTTCTCTGCATTTCCCCAAAGCTACTAGTCCAAAACAGAGAGCACAGGCTTGAGGTGGGTCAGATTTTGAACTTTAAATCTTTTCTTGGCCACCTACCAGTTGGGTTGCAATGAGTTATTGAAGGCTTCCTCGTTTCTGATTTTTCTTCTGAAAATTAGAGACTACAGTCATTGCTATAAGTTTGTCATGAGGTTTCATGAAGTAATATTAGTGTGACAGTATGCTTTTTAAGAAATATGGTGTTTTTTGTTTTCCTCCTGTTTTTCCCTCCCACACACCCGACTCTGCCAAAGCAGACAGCTCTATTGTGCTTCCTTGCTTTGGAAAAGGAGATGATAGCTGGAGTTGCCTCTAAGCCCCTTTTCTTTCCAGCTACTCTTTTGCTAAATCCTGACCTCATTGATGAAATTCCACTTATGGAATCCTCTTTGAGGAATACCAGAAGAAAAAGAAAGTGGGAGCGAGTGAGATTATTAGTTTGCTCCTACAATAAAAGGAGAGGACAAAAGCCAGGGTGGGGGTAAGAGCGCAAAGTCACAGACCTCCTCAGGTGTCAAGTCATAGCAGGGAATAAGGAGAGCTCTTTTTAGGACACTTAGGGAGGCTGGACCCTAGGTTCTGAGGCTTCCAGTCCAGTCACTGATTCCTAAATTTCACCTAGAGGTGGCATGGAAGCAGAGAGCTTCCAAATTTCAACAAATCAGTGTAGACTCAGACAGTGAGGCTTTCAGCAGGGTTATGATGAACTAGAGACTAGAAGCCCTTCCTATCATTACAATATTGCACAAATCTTCCCTATTCTATTGCAATTCTTGGAAGGAGAATACAGAAATGAGTGAATTTTCTACCAGTCTAGTGGTAGAGGGTCTCGAACTTGAATTTCATTGAACTGAAGGAAAATAGAGAAAGAGTTGGAGTTTTCATGTTGGAGTTTGAACACGGAGAGCCCACTCCTGCTACATTTATAAAATCCTTAGGCAGGACCTAACACTTAGAATGTTATTATGGTAAGACAATTAAAAAAATTGCCTTATAATTATTGGATGAGTTCTTAATACCACTGGGTCCTAGCCTTCTCCCTTGATGATAGAACATGACTATGTGATCCATATATCCCTGCAAATTCTAACGTGTTTTCATTCAGCAAATATTATTCAGTACCCGGTCAATGCCAGGGCCTGTGGTAAGAGACTGCAGCGAAAATAATCATAGTCTCTGTCAACATGGGGTTTATCGATTACAGGGAAAGAAAGTACCAGTAAAACAACCCCACAAAGCATGTAATATTATATCTGCAATGAGTGATACAAAAGAGACACACATGTAAATTTGAAGTAGCGTGTTTTGAAATAGTTGAGGCCACCTATTGTTCTTAGAAGCCCTACTAAGATATATGATGGCTTCAATATGGGGGAAAGGGAGAGGGAGTGTCAAGAAAAGATTAGGTTTCTGGTTTAATTGACTGAATGGATGAGGGTACAGTCCCCAAGGAGGGAATTCTGGAAGGGAACGTGTTTTGGTGGGAAGATCATTATGCTATTATTCATGTGTCCCTCCAGTTCTACTCCCCTTTCACCTGGATTTGAGCCCCGGGAGGCTGACTTACCCTGCCTCAACAGGCTCCCATGTTTTTCTGTTTCTGGTTGAGTTTTGCCGGTGGTCAAGAGGTCACAGGGCAGAGGAGAGTGATGTCAAGGTATTTATTCCCCCAGCTCACTGTCTTTTCTCTGTTTCCTTTTACTTTTTGGGTCATTTCACACATTGGAAAGTAATGTTTTTATGGATTTTTTTTGGGGGGGTTGTTAAATTCTTCTTAATTTATCCCCATTGAAAGGTGCCATTGTTTTCTGGCCAAGAAGCTGACTGAAATGCAGTGAATTTACTTTTGCTTGTGTTAGGTGTGAGGAAATTTAGGGGCTTCTGTGAGGCTGGGTCAAGCCGGTAGATGGACATAAGGGACTGGAGCTCAGAGGAGAGGACCAAAGGTGTTAGTCTTAGTTGCCAATGAACACCCTACATTAGATGTGTTAGTTGTTTACTTATAGGTGGTAGTTGAAGACAGGGGCATTGCTTTAACTGATCAGAGAGAGGAGCACGATCCTACAAAGCAGACAGAGGAGAGCCAGGAGAATGTCCGGGAAACCCACAGAGTGTTTCAAGGAGAAGGGAGTGATTAACACTATCAAACAATGCTGGGAGATTAAGTAAAATTAAGGACTGAAAAAAGGTTTATTGCTTCTAGTGACAAAGAGGTCCTCAATGGCCTTAGGAGGAGCTTTTGTATGGCGGGGCGGGGAGGGTGGGGATAAGGAAGATGCAAGTCACTAGAATGTATTGAGAAGGGCTTGAGAGGTGAGGAGTTGGGGATTGTGAATTTAGGCAGTACTTTGAGAAGCTGGAATGAGAAGAGGAGAGAGAAAGGATGACAGCTGGAGAGGAGGTAAGGTGAATGGATGATTTATTTTTTTTTAATGGGCGAGTTGAGTTCACAATTCATAGACTTAGCCAAATTGAGAGATAATTTGAATCCAAGTCAAATGTAATAATTTCCCAAATATCCATGGTGATATGTGACGGCAACATAGTAGAAATCAGAATGTTATCTCTCTGAAGCACCCTTCAGAGAGATATACCAAATACCAAATGCGTATTTGGAGGCATTGGACCAGAGGATGAACATATCTAGAGGGAAGAAGGAGTGAGGTGAAGGTTGGGGGGTGGGGGTGGGGCGCTGAGGTCTCTTCAGAGAGAATGAATTCTGTAACAGGGACATGACAGGAAAAGCTTGTTATTCCCGGGGAGTTGCCTGATGTCATGTCAAAAGTATCAGCTACTTCTTAGTGCTCTATGACATTGGGGTTAATCAGAAATGATTAGAAACAGAGAGATCAAAATTGAGGGTAGAACAGTCAGAAATTGAAGTCAAGCTCTCAAGTGAGCAGGGTGAATTCCCAAATCAGAGTCAGGAACACAGGAAAAGAAACAGGTTTCTAGGCTGAGATCAAGTCCTGACAGGGTGAGGAAGGTTTTTGCTATAACTTTACAAACTTTGCTACAAATTTGCAAAGCTATGAGGCTTTGCAGCTGGAACACCTGGAACAGGGAGGACTGAGGAGGACTGTAGCAGGGAGGTCTTCTGAGCTGTTTTAACCCTCAACACCTCTGACACCAACTGTGTGTGGCATTTTTCCACATCGACAATCCATTCCTCATCTCTCTGGACACCAGCTAGGTGTCCTACAACCCAGTTCCATTTGAACACCCAGCTACTTACTTAGTGCCAAACTCCACAGGAGTAAAGTTTCAGTCCCACAAGGCTGCCCTCACGTCGCAGGCCAGCTGCAAGTCCCAGACTGTCACCTGTAGTCCTGGCTAATTGGCTATAAATCCAGGGTTCTTACATCACCTTCCTTCCTTAGGTTTCTTATTTGCTTGATTGGCTCACAGAACTCAAGAAAATGCTGTACTTACTATTACTGGTTGATATGAGCAACTCAAGAACAGCCAGATGGGAGAGACGCATATAATCAGCCTTCCAGGGTGGGATACAGAGCTCCCGTGGCCACTCCGAGTACATTACTCTCCCGGCACCCAGAATGTGTTCACTGACTTGGAATCGCTCTGAATCACATTGCTTACGGGTTTTTATGGAGGTTTAGTTACATAGGCATGGTTGCTTAAATCGCTGGCCACTGGTGATGACCTCAATCTCCAGCCCTACTCCCCTCCCCAGAGGTCAAAATTTGGGGTTAAAAGATCCAAATCTCTAATCATGACTTAATTGTTCTGGTGTTCAGCCCCCAATCCTAAAGCTGTTTTGGGGGGACCTAGCCTCCAGTGTATCACCAGCATACCAAGACACTCTTACAACTCCAGAGAGTCCAAGATTTTTAGGACATGGGTGCCAGAAACCAGAACTGGGAACAAACTCCAAATATTTATCTTTTATTATCCCAGGTGGTCATTCACATATGAGCCTGAGAAGGGAAGGGGACTCTGATTGTACAGGCTAGCAGCCCTGACGGTAGTCGGAGAAGAGAAGAGAGATGAGCGTGCTGTTGTGAGGAAACGGTTTTAAGAGTGTTGCCCAATATGTAGGCATCTGTTTCCTGGGGACTAGAGGGATCAGGGCTGGTGCAGAGAGGGGAGAATGATGAAGCTATGGGAAGACTCTAAATTGGAGAGAGAAGAGGGTGGTTGAGAAAGTTCAAGGGAGATGGGACATTATGTCCCATTGGGAGAGGAAGCTGAAGTCATTGGAGAAAGTGGGAACCATGGCGGGAACAGGCTGGTTTCCCTTGCTCCATTTACCAACTCTTCTCTGGATCAGGAGATGTGATTCACTTGTTTTCTGTTGACCGACTGATGTGGTTGGTCTCACTTCACCTCTGAGTCACAGTCCCCAGAGGTCCTGCTAGAAGTCAGGTGGCACACAATGTCTCCTTCTGCAATTCCCAGCCTAAGAGACTTGCCTGGCTGGAGAGGAAGTTTGATTTCCCAGTGCCTGAGTGTCTCAGTCCCCCAGCAGTGACTTCTACCCTGACATATGTTCCCAAGAAAAAGCCAGTACAAACATCCAGGTGTGAAGAGAGTTTCTCCACATAAACCAATGCCCAAAAAAACTGTTTTGTGGGGACAATCCACAAAGTCAAAGCCTTCTTCCAAAGGTTGTTGCTAAAGAGAAACGCTCTCACTTTCAACACTGGCAAGGAGTGGAAATTATGGGTCTCAACTCTAAGTAGAAAGAGGACTCTCTTTCCCACAGAGGGTGGGCAGGATGGGAAGTTGTGGCATTGCTGCTAGGTCAAGTCTCCCAGGTTAGCACACAGTCATGATGTGTTGCTTCCCTAGGAAGTACAGACCTTCGGTTGCAAGTTCTTGCAAAAAAAAAAAAAAAAAAAAAAAAAAGTCTTACTTTAGAAAATAACTTCTTTTAAGCACAGTTAACAATGATGCCAGGACTGTCATTATGTCCCTTTAGGTGCTTCTTTTTCTAGAATTGTTACCCTCACCATAATTCTGTTTTACCACTTTTGGCAAGTGCTTACTTTACTTACAGGACAGATATGATTTAAGAATTCCTTCTTCCCCTGTGGGGTCAAAGAAACAAATTCCATTTTGTGTTATTATTATATATTAACTAATTTAAATAAAGCTTTAAAAATTCGAGTGCTGAGGATTTAAGGATTAATGGTTTGTTGCCAATTTCAATGGTCTGGTGAAGATCTTGGTTCAACTTTTTGAAATGGAAGCTAACAGTGGGTATTAATTCTGCCACCTTCCTCTCCTACCTCCTACCACAATACCATCACCTCCACCCACACTTGGATGATTCTCCCAATAGTCTGACCAGAGAGGGTTCTGACCTTCTCTGACCTTTGTTTCTATGTCAGCTCCCTTCTGGACAGTCCTTCTGCAGAGCGCATGTGTTGACCGCTTCAGAGATGTTATCATGTCCTTCTCATAGGAGATCTCACTGCAACTTGGAGCTCTGGAGATCTCTGGGGTCCTTAGCTCTGAAATTCCTTTATTTGCTTCCAATCTTCTTATCTTCAACATCTTCCTTGTTTTTAATCTTATTTAAATCTTTTCTCCCCTTTCCTCCTCTGGTTCCTTAGTTTCTCCTTCACCCCTGAAGTCATCTTCCTTCACTTTCTCTTTCTTGACTTGGGTCAACCATTTCGGTGATGCCTTATGTAATGGCCCAGTAGCCTGGGTCTTCCACCAAACCCCACCGGCCAGACCCGCTTCTAAACTACCTCTTGTCCTTGGGTCTTAGGCGTTATTGGAGAAAATCTGACCACAGGGGTGCACAAATATGTGCTTAATCTAGAATATTACAAACCCATTCTGTTCAATTAAATAAACATCATAGCAGGCCACTCTGGGCAAGGCAGCATTATGGGCTTCTGTGAGGTATTTTGAAGTTCATGTAGGAGAAAAGCATTGTCATAAAAACAAAGAGGTGTGTCAAAGGAAGTAAAACTCTAGTAACCCAGAGGAAGGCAAATTTACATCTGTGCTCTGAGTTTTACCCCCGACCTTTGGTGCTGCCCTGACCTTGCTTTCATTTAGCTTTGTTACTATATATCTCAACTATAAATCCTTGAGAATGGTAATTTCAGTTCTAAGCAGCCTTTTAGCAACACAATTCATGAACATCTCTGGCAAGCCTCTGATTGAGGGTAAACTCTCATGAGTTCCTTATCTAATAATCTGTTATTTATTGGGCTTAGTTTGCATCCTGCAGAGAAAATTGTATTAGATGAGCAATGTATTAAACCATAAAGGGTGAATTTGACTTTTCCCCTTGTTTTCCTTCTAGTAGCCACAGCCCAGAAACGGGTGATAGAGGACCATTTTGCTTTCTTCTGGCTTTGAGGTCATAAAGAGGGGTGAGTGCTGTGGAAATCTTAAATATGGGTAACATATGAGCCTAGGAAATGTTAATTACTGAGGTGGAGGGGTAGAGGAAAGAGGAAAAAATGGGACATAGGTCAAATCTCCTTAACTATTTACATATTCTAATTTTAGGTTGCCTACATTAGATATTTATGCATGTGTTTAGAGATGGGGAAAAATAGTTTTCTTTCTGGCTGTGAAATTTATACCTTGTTGGGAAAATGTACACAGACTTGTCCCCACTGGGGAGTGAGATCCCAACAGTGAACTCGTTATTATTTATGGCTGGAGAGATAAATGAGATAGGTTATAAAATGTTCAGGGATCGGGGCGCCTGGGTGGCTCAGTGGGTTAAAGCCTCTGCCTTCGGCTCAGGTTGTGATCTCAGGGTCCCGGGATCGAGCCCCACATCGGGCTCTCTGCTCAGCAGGGAGCCTGCTTCCCTTCCTCTCTCTCTCTGCCTGCCTCTCTGCCTACTTGTGACCTCTGTCTGTCAAATAAATAAATAAAATCTTAAAAAAAAAAAAAATGTTCAGGGATCTGAGAGGAAGCTTACTATCAAGTGGGATTTCTCTGTTGGCTTTAACATGCTGGCTTTGGTGATGAGAGTTTAGAAATTTACAATGTTAACGTGACCTATATGCTATATGACTTTATTTTGCAGTTGAAATGACTTGAAATGGCATCTGACGAGCAGTTCTCTATGGATCTCTTTCAGCTTCCCACTAAACTATTTTTGAAGACAGAGTGAGATTAAAACTAAGCCCGATGAACAACCTAAAGCCCGAATGGGGAGTAAGGTAGATGGGGCCTGAGGGAGAAAAACCAACCAGGCTTTCCCTCATGGCTAACTCAGACTTTACCTCATCGTGAGTAATATTCCCACTGAAACAAAGGTAGGGAGATATTTCATATCTCACCCTGTACTCTGAGCCTGGGGAGGCATCTATTTATGATACAGGTTTAGCCTTTGGCAATTCTTAAAGAAAAAATTTTGAGAAAAGAAGGGGGAAAAGCAGCAGGACAGAAGGCAGCCTGGAGGGTCTGGCTGTGGTGGATGATAAGAGCCCAAGAGCACTATGGAGAGGCCTTGGAGTGGTGCATGCTGGGTTGTGGGTCTTAACACTTAATACTTTGAAACATTGGAGTATCAGGCAGAAGGGGTGAGGGACAACTCCCACCTCGGTCTCTAGGACTGTGTTAGCCCACTCAATTGCCTGCTAGGTTGGGCCAGGAGCTGTATGTGTGAGCCTGCTCTCCAGCTGAGAATCTGAGAACAGGTTCAACTGACTAGAGCAGACAGTGAATGGGACCACGACAAATGAAAAATTCTCCTCCCTTCTAGACCCGCTGTCCTGAAGAAAACAAACCCCCAAACCTATATTCTCATTCAAACACGCATACAAAGAAAACAAGAACTCCAAGCAGGGAGCTATATAAAAAAATACTCAAGGCTCACAGCTTTACCATCTACATGTTGATGACTCCCAAATTTGTTTGTTCAAGTTCTTCTCCCCAGACGTAAGGCTTATATATCCAGTGGTTCATTCAGCATCTCTGCTTAAGTATCTAATAGATGTACTTGGCTCATCATGTCTAAAACTGAACCCTCAATGTCCCCCCATCCTAAAAATCAGCTCGAGGTATAGCATTCCTCATCTCAGATGATGAGAGATCTGTTCTTTTGGTTGTTCAGGTTCCGAAATGCAGAACCATACTCATTTCTTCTGTCTCACATTTGACATCAAATGCCTTCGGAAATGTGCTTGTCTATACTCCCAAAGCAGATCCAGAAACCACCTTGGAGCCAGCAACTTCATTTCTTGCCTGGATTATTACAGTGCATTTTGCCTATTTTATTTTTTACAGAGAGAGAGAGAGAGAATGAGCAAAGGGAGGGGCAGAGGGAGAAGGAGAGAGAGAATCTCAAGCAGGCTCCATGCCCAGTGTGGAGCCCAACATGGGGCTCAGTCTCCCAACCCTGAGATCATGACCTGAGCCCAAATCAAGTCAGCCCCTTAACCAACTAAGCCATCCAGGTGTCCTTTGCCTATTTTAATTACAGTAGCCAGAATGATCACTTAAAAACTGAAGTTAGAGGAGCTCCTGGCTAACTCAGTCGGTGGAGCATGCAGCTTGATCTCGGGGCCATAAGTTCGAACCCCACATTGGATGTAGCGATCATTTAAAAAAAAAATCTTTAAAAAATAAAAAAACAAACAAAAACCCCAAGCTGAAATGATAACATTCCATTCATCAGCTCAAAACCCCCCAGTAATCCCTCTAGGTATTCACAGTAAAAGCTCAAATCTTTCCAAAGGCGTAAGAGGTCCTTACATGATCAGAATCCTTCCCCCTCTCTTGCATCCTCTCTCTGAATTTGTTTTCTACTTTTTCCTTTCTTATTGTGATTCAAGAATTTTCTTCTTTTTTCATATGAAGGCAACATCAAGACATTCTTTGTAAGAGAATTTGTCAGTAATTTTGCTCATGTGTCCTTATTATATAAGGTTATTTAAAATGTACTGCACCCATCTCTGAGAATATGCAAAAAGAAGCCTCGAGAGTGTATAACATCTTGATAGAAAAGAATGAGTGGTTGTGATAAGTATTTACATCACATAAACACGAATTCGAGTTTGAATAAGTTGTTTAATCTGGCTTCCAAACTAAACAAAACTGTCAAAAATTATTCTTAGAGGAGACATATTTAATATAAAAACAATATTTAATTAAAATGATATGAGCCAGAAATTCTAGACTTGACTAAATATAGCAAGTAAAAAGAGGGAGTAGGCAATAGGTATGTGTGAAATTTTTTTAAAAGTGCTAAATTTCATGGGGCATGTGGGTGGCTCAGTGGGTTAAGTGGCTGCTCAGGTTGTGATCCTGGGATCCTGGAATCAAGTCCCAGGTCAGTGTCTTGGGATCCGGTCCTGGGATGGAGTTCTGAGTGACTCCCTGCTCAGCAGGGAGTCAGCTTCTCCCTCTCCCTCTGCCACTCACCCTGCTCATGCTCTCTCTCTCTTTCAAGTAAATAAAATCTTTAAAAAAAATAAAAGTGCTAAATTTCATACTAAAAAAGTGCTCATCTGAAATACAGAATCTCAAAAATAACACTCCATTCTTGACTTTGCAGTTAAAAAGAGATTAAACATAATTTTGCCAAGTGAAACTAACTACCATTGGTATGAAAAACGGTATATAATGAAAATATGTAGCCAAAGACAGAAGACAAAGAAAGCAAAACCAATGAAGAAGATTATGGCCAGAAATCACATAATAACAGCAATGGTAATGAGTAATAATAGCTATCCTATATTGTAATTTACTATGTGTCAGGGCCTAGACTTAGAGCTTCACAAGCATTATCTCTCAACCTTATAATAAGTATTATTATATCATTGTTTATAATGTTTACCATTTACTATTATTATTACTATTATTATTATTATTTTGTTAATGAGGAATTTGAGGCTTAAAGAGACCCTAGTATAGATAGGAATTTAATGTACAGAAAAGGTGACAGTTGAAACACTAAGCAGAGTATGAATCATTGAGTAAAGTTTTACGGGGAAATTCATTAACCGTTTATGAACCAAGTTTGCAACAGAAAACAAAACAAATCCGGAATGGATTTGGGTTCAATAAAACACACGCATGCACAGACTAAAAGGAGATAGGAGTGAGAGCATCACTTGGGTTGTTCTTACTCGAAAGTCACAAACTCCCCTACTCACAGGGGCTTAAGACAAGAAGGTGCTAATTCAGGTCACGTTGCAAGAACTGCACAGGAAGGGGCCTGCAGGTTGATTTGGGAGTCCAACAACATCATCAGGCTCTTTCCATCTTTTGGCCCTGCGGGCCTCAATGGGTTGATTTTTTTGTTTTTTTGTCTATCCTCTCAAGGAAGCAGTATGAATGCCACAGCTCCAAGTACCCTGTTCATACAAAACTGCTTCCAAAAACAATAAGGAAAGCCCAGCAAGCATGGCAGGAGAGAACCTCTCAGCATATGTTTACATTTTTCCTTCCTTTGTTTTTATGAGGTGACTCTTTCCCAGAAGCCCCTGCAAAGTCTCTCTCTTTTCTCATTGGCCGGAACTGGGTCACATGACGACTCTAGCCTCCAGGGAAGCTGGGAGCGGGAAGGATTAACTCCCCTGAGGGAATGACGGAGAAACAGGTCTTTTTCTGTTTAAGTGAATTTAAACGTTCACCACCACGTTTTTATAAAAAGATGGAAAAGGGAATCCTCTTCAGCTTGCAGTCAGAGACGTAACAAAAAAATAGACCTGCTTCCAAAAGTATTAAACGGTTTTACACTTTAAAGAAAACTGTAGGGGCGCCTGGGTGGCTCAGTGGGTTAAGCCTCTGCCCTCAGCTCAGATCATGGTCTTGGGGTCCTGGAATCGAGCCCCGCATCAGGCTATCTGCTTAGTGGGGATCCTGCTTCCTCCTCTCTCTCTGCCTGCCTCTCTGCCGACTTGTGATCTCTGTCAAATAAATAAATAAAATCTAAAAAAAAAAAAAAAAAAAAAAAGGAATAAGACCCCACAACATGTTCCTGTTGAGGAGCCAGCATGCTGTTCGTCTTGCTGCTATGCGGTGGGGTCTCCCTTCAACACGTGTCTGAGCATCTACTGTGCATTATCTAGGCGAGGATGTGAACCCAGGCCTCCAGGCTTTGTCAAGCCCATTCAAATTGCCCTGCCTGCACAACTTCCCTCCTGCTGCCCCTTTTAATGGTCCAGGATACTTGTTATATCCCCTGAAACAGGTAACAGGAGTCCTTAGCGCCAAGCTGAGCAGTGGTGGTTTAGAAGGCAAACCCCAACCCCTGAACTGGAGGTTGAAAATGGACAGCATCGGAGGTAGTGAACTATTCCTCAAACAGCCGGAAGATTACTGAAACCTTGTCAGGGGTTTGAGACATATTCCCATTTATGTCATGAAGAAAGTCAATTTCCTAAAAATGTTTAGTTAGTCATTTCAGATGATGTAGTTATTTCTCAGCCGTTTGAAGCTCATGTCTCCATTTGATAGATGTAGGGTTTTTTCCCCAACCACACTTCCCAGATTCGGAAAAATCCTTGCACCTTAAAATCAATCAGAGGCAGATGATAGTCCTTATAGTACTACTGAGGAATAATATTTGGTTGAGTTTCACTTTCTGCAGCTTGTAAGACAAAGTCAATACGCATTTTCTGCTATAAATCATTTTCAGGTTGTAAGTAATTTGGAAAGTAAATCAACCTCGGCTCAAACGTAAATCAGCCAGGGTGTGTGTGCATGTGTGTTCGCGCACGTGCACATTCATCCATTTGCGATAGAAGATGAGACATTGTTATTTTAATATCATGTTACGTATAATTGCTAATGGCTGTCACATGGGCATTTTATGAGGGACCAGCAATAGGACAAGACTAAGCGTCCAGTTGCTTTTTAGTTCAGTTCTTAAACCTGAGACTCCCAGACAAGGAGAGGTCTAAGTTGGAATGGGAAAGTCAAGTCCTGCTGTTTGGAAGCTCATTGGCTATCATTGACAAGAGTTTCCAGGGTACAAGCGTAATCCCATAGAAGTCGTGCTGCTGAAGGCAATGGGGAGAAAGTCTGGTGCCCTGACCCACAGCGGGACGCATGGACTCACCTCACTGGGGGAGGCCATGCCAGGAGGCTGGGAGAAGCAAACGTGTCATCCCATATCCTGCCAGGGTCCTCAAATCCTTCTGATGGAGAAGGATTGTCCTCCTTCAACATAGGGTAATAAGATTGCTCGCTCAGTAGAGTGGCTGAGTAGTCGTCTTGCTTAGAGCAAAACCCTGAGTGGCATAAGGTACCCTTAGAATTGCCCAGTGAAGGAGGTACGGTAAAATCCACCTTTCCCCATAGATTGTCTTTCTCTGCCGCCTGAATGAGAATGTCTCAAAGGTGAGATAAGACTTTACCATCTGTAGCGTTAAAGCAGAAAGAAGTTGTAAGGCCATATTGCTCACACCCACCGTGCGGGTGCTGTAGATGATAAAACTGACGTCCAGAGAGTTTACGGGAGCTGCCCAAGGCCACAAAGCAAGAGGAGGTCCTCAATACCAGGGCCCTTCTCAGTGGAAGACAGTCGATAAGATACCTTACCAAGGCTATCAGATGGGGCAGGTATAGTGGGAAGGATTTGTCCCTCTAAGTTCTCGGGAAGGGCATTTTTCACAGGCGACTGGCTTCTGTTGAACCTTTACTCCTTTGTCTCTGGAGAAGTGAAGTGACTTTACACGCTTAGTAAATTTGAGATCAACAAGAACAACAATAACAATTGTTATTGTTCCAGCAGAGAGCTGGAATTCTTCATGCCTTAGTCTTATTGAAGCACGAGCCATTACCAACACGCAGGGTGGGGAGTGGAGAGGCTGGCCCAGTTGGTCGGCTGCATTCCTGGCCTCACCAGCAGCCCAGCGAGGCTCTCACACCAAGCACTGTGCTCCAGTCTGGTGTCTACCAATAATAACAGTGATATTTCAGTGCTCAGATTCACTCTCCACTCTATTTCTCAGCTTACTGAGTACCAAGTTAGGAAGAGGGGATTCAGATATTGGAGGTCCCTTTAAAAATGCCCAAAGCAGGGGTGCCTGGGTGGCACAGTTGGTTAGACATCTGGCTTTTGGTTTTGGTGCAGGTCCTGGTCTCATGGGTCGTGGGATGAAGCCCGGCATGGGACTCTGTGCTCGCAGTGGAATCTGCTTGAGACACTCTCTTCCACTCCCTCTGCCCCTACCCTGCACCCCAGTGCTCGCTCTTTCTCTCTAAAATAAATAAATCTTTTTTTTTTTTTAAGATTTTATTTATTTATTTGACAGAGAGAGATCACAAGTGGGCAGAGCAGCAGGCAGAGAGAGAGAAGCAGGCTCCTTGCGGAGCAGAGAGCCCGATGCGGGACTCGATCCCAGGACCCTGAGATCATGACCTGAGCCGAAGGCAGCAGCTTAACCCACTGAGCCACCCAGGTGCCCTCTCATTCTGATTTCTCTTACTGAAAAAGAGGGTGGCCATTTCTCTCTGTGACCCAGGTCATTAAAGGATTTGGAAGTGAGGCAGGAAGATCTGCCTCCCCTTCTCCCGCAGCTGAAGCAGCCTGAGGTCTAGAACACGCGTGATTTACCCACATTCTCTCTGTCCTTCCATCAAGTGATGAGCCACTCTTAGGGCAAAGTGGCCCCCATTCCTCTCAGAGGACTGTTTCCAATTGTTTTCTGGCTCTGTCCAGAAATCCTGGCCCTACTATCACGAAACATTTGTTTTGGCTGAACTGGCGATTTAGAATTCAGATTCTGTTGCGGGAGGGTGATGGGGTGTGTGTGTGTGGGTGGGGGGGTGGTTAGTAAGCCAGAACTTCTCCCTCATCCTCATTTCCTTTAGTCTCAGATGCCAGTGAGACCTGGAGAAGCCCCTGCCCCTTCATATTTTTGCCCCCATCAATTTCCATGTAGGCAGCAGGCTCTCCCTTAGATAAAGGGTACTAACCAGCACCAGCATCCTGCCACACTGGGTTTGAAAAATATATCGAATGGCTCCCGGGTGTTTCATTTGAGGCCAGTCTGGATGAAGGAACAACAGGCCTAGACAGGGAATTTACAGAGACTGGTCAGTGAAGTTGGATTTAGCAACAGGGACAACATTCCTGTGGCAGGGCTGGTCCCCAGCACAGCACTGGCATGAAGGACCATGCCGTTCCCATTCTGGCTAGTGGGGCACCCAGATCCCTGGATTTACTACTGCAAGAAGGTCGGTGGTGGTGCATGGGTGAGTGAGGGGGTACAGGGTGAGGGCCTCAGGCAGCAGCATGTGAGTGACCATTTGTCCGTTCATTCATTCATTCATTCATTTGGTGCTTATCGAGGACCAGAGCTTATAGAGGACCAGAGCTGTCTCCATAGGCCTGGGAGCGGCAGACAGGCAGATGAGATCTGTATACCTGTAGAATCACAGGGGTGCCTGGGTGGCTCAGTCTGTTAAGCATCTGTCTTCAGCTCAGGCCACGATCCCAGGGTCTTGGGATCAAGTCTCATGTTGGGCTCCCTACTTGGCAGGGAGCCTGCTTCTCCTTCCTCTCGCCAGTCCCCCTGCTTGTGCTCTCTCTCTTTCTCTGACAAATAAATAAATAAAATCTAAAAAAAAATTATAGAACTTAGTGCATTGGGGGGCAGAATCTGACAGCAACAAGAAATATATGAGCCAAAACATAATTACAAGGTCAGAGGTGATTCTTAACGTCAGCACCCCTAGGGAGTGCTTAAACTACTTGGGGAGGGAAATCACGACTAGTACAGAAAGTGGGGGTCTCGGAGTCCCAAATCTGACACATGTCTAGCTCTGACTTCTCTTACACCCTGGGGTTTGGGCCGGGGAGGGGGGGGGGGCCCTTTCTACAGGTTTCCATGCATTGAATTTGTGTGTTTCTTAGTTCTGTGGAAACTAAGAAACACACAAATTGTTTGTGGACGTCCATTCATTTCTTTATTTTTTTAACCTCTTGCATTTGTTTGGCTTTTATTTTTGTCCTTTTTTCTTTCACTTTACCTCCCCCGTTCACGCCCCACACCCCCTCGCCTCTCCTATCCCAGCCCAATTTATACTTTCTGGGAGTCAGGTGGCACTTAATTAAGTCTTTGGAAAATTCCAGCTGAGTCTCAGTTCTCACATCGGGTGGTAAGAGGTGTCCGGTCTCACCTTCTTGTTACTCTCACCGGAGCTGAAGCACCTCTGACTCCAGGCCCGTCTGGCTGGCTGGGTTGGCAAATGTCTCAGCCAGCTATGGCCCCTGCAGGCTTGCTGCTGGCGAAGCCACATGCCTGCTCTGTCCCTTTTCCTCCTCACATGTGCCTGCATGTCTACAGTGAGAAAGACACCTGGGCGCTGGGCGGTGGGGGGAGGACGGACGTGGGGCAGAGGAATCCCATGTCTTCCAGACTCAACACCAGCCCTCTTGGGCTCCCTCCACTGTTACAGGGTTTCATGGGAGAGTCGCACGCTGGTGTCCCATCGAGGACCCTCCTGACTCTTGTCACCCACCAGCCTGCTTCATGCGCCTGTGGGTCCCTGAGTTTGCTGGAGGGTCGTCATGAGCAGGAGTGCTCACCCACTGTCTTGTGCAGCCTGCTCATGTAACAGAGGGGCACGGAGAGGTGTCCCAAGTCCCATAGCACAGAGCCACAGATCAGAATGGGAAGGGAGGCTTCTGACTTTCCCTCTGTGCTTTTGCTGTACTTCCACACACTGTTCCTTGCCACTGAGACAAACTGCTTGCACAGAGCCTAGGGACATCTGTCAGAGCCCATGTGAGGTGCCCCAGAGGCCCGGTCATCCCCAATGTGTGTGGCCTTGGTCAAGCTTTTCTTTAGAAAATTCTCCTCCTCCTCCGCGGGCCAAGGGACCCACTTCCACTGCCCCTTTTCCCATTGCAGCTGCCACCCCTGTTCCCCGGGTGGTCCCCGACTGGGAGAGCTCCATCAGCACAGAGATCTCCTGAGTTAAATCCATCATTCTGGGGCCACAGATGGAGAAACAGACCCCGAGAATTTACATCTCGAAGTCGCAGAGCCACTAGATAACCGAAGAGGAGCCCGGAGCATTGGAAATCTGAGAAACGAGACGTAGAGGAGCCTTTTGTCTTTTAGACATTCTGGCCTTGGCCTTGGCCTTGTCCTCAGACCGCGGTGTCTTTTGGGAACCCAGGAAAGCAAAAGGTTCTCTGGACTTGGTGGCTCTCAAAACAAGTGACCCAGAAAGTCACAGAGATACGCTGCTGAAACTCATCTAGGGGACTTGGTTGCTCTTTTGGGGAAGGAGAAGCAAGTGTGGGGAGAATGTGCTGAGTGTCCCCCCACCCCAAACTGCTCATAAAATGTGTGTTTTATTGTCTGGTCGTTCTGTATCAGGTAACTCCCAAATGGTTGCCTTGACGTGGATTCTGCCTCCTCCTCCTTCCCACATCATGGGAGAGGGAGAAAGGAGAGACCCCCTAGGTACGGGGGTCAGACCCTCCACCGTGGCCCCAACACCCCACCTCTCAGGCTCGGTGCATTTAACCCTGCCAGATCCCAGCGTCCTCCTCCAGAGGATGTGGAGGGGGTGGGGAGGTGTCCTCAGTCCTGTCATTTCTATGTGCTATTAAATAGAACAGATCGGCCATCGCTCTTTCGAAATGAGACCTAGAGTCCCTGTTTACAGAAGCTAAAACATTCCTGCCGAGATAACAAAGTCCAATTTGGATTTAAACTGTGTCTCCTTGTAAATGGCTTTGCAACGCCAGGTCCGGGTCTGGGGACTTAAACGGCCATAGCCCGCAGCCCTATTCACTTTTCCCCGAAGAAGTGACTCTTTAACAAGGCACAGGCAGGAGCGGAGGAAGGCAAAGCCCAAATCTGTCTACATTTCTTTGGCAGAGTCAGGAGGTAAACAGTCCCCTAATTTATAACAGCCCATTACCCAACACCTTGGATTCATTGTAACAAACTGCAAGGATGGAAACACAATGCCAGGCCTGCTCTCCCCACCCCCACCCGCTTCCCACATCTGTTTATAATATTCACTTCTAAGCACATAAAACCCATTAATGTCTCTAGGAGTTGGCTTGTTTTTTAATCAAGATAAATACAGACAAGTTTAGGACAATTAAAAAGGTACCGGGCAAAAATGGCTTCAACATATAACATTTATTAATAGTGGATCCTAAGCAGAGCCGATCTGTATTACTATCATATTCTCCAATGACCCACTCTATAAATGCTTGCTTTAGTGTTTTTCTAATGTTGTTAATTTGTCTATGGATGTCACTCCGGGGCTGTTAACTTTGAACAAATGACTGGTATTAATCACGAAGGTCCATTAGATGCCAAGGCCCAGTGTTAAATCATTCTGGAGTGGCACGTGTAAGCATCCTTAAAGTAAATTTTAAAAACTGCCCCAGCTCTTGGAGCTTGTCACTACCACTGGGACTTTACCCTTTGGGTGTTGGAAACATGGCAGAACCCGGAACAGGCAGGTGGGTTAATGTTGATATGGGGGAAGTTTTGCAAAGGGGCAGAATGGCGAAAAATATCTTCGCCTGGTCCTTGCTGACCCACTGGCTTTGAGACAGACCATATGAAAGGTGAGTTCTTTGGGAAGAAGTTCCGTGATGAAGAGGGAAACAGAAAGGCCAGGCAGACTGTCTAAAGGGCACAGTGTACCCCCAGATGACAGCAGGCTGTTGCCACAAGGGAGCCTAAGCTCCATGGTCTATGTAGGAACTTGAAACCCACATTTCTGTAGGTCAGTTCTCAGTATTCAAAATGCTGGCCGGTTTCAGTCTTGAGAAAACAGAACACCTTGCGGATGAGAAAATCTTGTTAGGGGACAACTGGCCTGGCTTATGACCTCTGACATCTCTTGCTGAGAGTTCAGGAGGAATAGCTTTTGACTTGGAGGAAAATTCTTTGGAACTGCTACTTAGAGAGGTCAGGAAATGGCTAAAGCCAGCAGGCTGTGGTAGGTATGGGCTTGGGGTGGTAGGTTTCGTTCTAAGCTTCTGTTCAGATGAATGAATGGGTACAGACTTGGTTGCTCTGAGTTCCAGGCTCAGAAAACTTATCAGTTGATTCAGGAACTGGGGTAATCCAACTTCACACACACACACACACATGCACATGCACACATGCACATGTAGCTCTCACACACATGTTCACACACACTAATAGGACATTTGCTGTTGGAGTTCGAGGCTTTTCTCTCCATTACGATTGTAACTTGCTTAGCTCAGACTGTGTAAATATTGGTGCCTAGCTATGGCTGGGTTAGCTAAATTGGTGTAAGAGCAAATGTAAACACATTCTTCGGTTAATTATAAATAATAAATTCTCAGGACGCAATATACAGCTGTAAAGATACCTATGTAAATGTATATTATATATACAGCTGACCCTTGAAAAACGCAACCTTGAGCTGTGTGGGTCCATGGATGCACAGATTTTTTTCCGATAGATACAGTACATTAATGTATCTTCTCTTTCTTATGATTTTCTTACGATTTTCTTAATAATTTATTTTCTCTAGCTTACTTTATTGTAACAATACAGTCTATAACACGTATAACATACAAAATACGTGTTATCGACTGTTTATGTTATCAGTAAAGCTTCTGATCAACATTAGGCTATTAGTAGTCAATTTGAGGGGAAGTAAAAAGTTACATGTGGATTTTTGACTGTGTGGGGGTGCGGTCAGCGCTGCTAACTCTCATGTTGTTTAAGGGTTAACTGTACAATATACTATCTATCTATATGTATATTTAGAGCCTTGCATTGTCTCCTCGGAATCAATTTATATAAATATGAATATAATTATAAACATAGTATGTATTTATATAAATATGAATATATATTATATAAGTAAATGCCTATATAATGTAATAATATTACATACCTAATTATACATAGCACACATTCGAATATATATGTGTTACATATCTGTATACATATTTATAGCCTTATATTATTTCCTTAGAATTTATTTATATAAATATGAGTATATTATGCCTGTAAGTAAATGCCTAAATAGTGTAAATAATATTACATATCTAATTATACATAGCACACATTTGAATATATATGTGGTATATATCTGTATACATATTTATAGCCTTATATTATTTCCCCAGAATTTATTTATATAAATATGAATATATTACAGACACATATATCTGCCCATACAGAATTTGCAGAAAGAAATTCTGGGAGGAAGCCCTGGGGTGGGTGTGTATGTGTGTGTATTAGAGGCCAGATATAATATCAGTGGGTCAGGGATGGGATCAAGACTTCTCATTATATATTTTTAATGTTGTTTTATGAAATGTTTAATTATATTAGCTATTCAAAAAGGATGAAATTTCCGTTTTAAATAAAGTGTAGCAGTTAACCAAATTCATGACTTGACATGTGTTAGAATCTAGCAGTGGTTCCCCTGCATGGGAGGGTCACCGGGGAGTTTTTAAGGCGTCTAATGCCGGAGCCACATCCAAAACCAATGGATCAGAACCTCTGGGGGGAAGGACTAGGCATCTGTATTTTTTAAAGCTCTGCCAATGATTCCAACGTGCACTCAAAGTTGGGAACCGCTTGAATTAGACCAAGTGTTAAAAAAATAAGTGCTACTTTAAAAGAAAAAGTTTTTTTATCAGTAATACTTTAATCGAACCCTGGTTTTTCTCAGGGGCACCAAACAGAAAGCACAGCAGAACTGTTGTTAGAGTGTAACTGGGATTGTACTTAGGCTTTCAGAGGAATGCCTAACAACCCACAAACTAATCAGCCTTTCATTCCCTCCTGTATAGTTGGGGGGAAAAAACTCGCACTACATTCCAAGGCTCAGTCCACTCTTTTGACTACAGGGACAGCTGGTGGTTTTCAGCTCTCTCTAGTGCTTGATGCCTTTCGTAGCTATGCGTACCATCTACTATTGTCAACTTTCTTTTTTTTTTTTTTAAAGAAAGAGTGAGCTCATGCGAGTGGGAGTGGGGGGAGGGGCCGAGGGAGAGGGAGAGAGAGAATCCACAGCAGATTCCATAACCAGCACAGGGCTCCACATGGGGCTTGATCTCATGACCCTGAGATCATGACCTGAGCCAAAATCAAGAGTCGGTCGCCCAACCAACTGAGCTTCCAAGGCACCCTACTGCACTTAACTTCTAATGAAGATGAGGATAATTGAAGGGACTGTCATACTTGCACGTTCCCTATTTGAGCCTTCGGGATTCTGACTCAGTAGTTCTGGCCTGGGATACAGGAATATGAATTTTTACCATGTCCCTGCAGGTGAGTCTCATGAAGGGGGGTCCAAGGATCCTATGTGATTACCAAACACCGTGGTGCCCTGAGCTGGCTTTACTGGCTTTTGAGAACCTACTGTTACACATTCAGGAATTTTGGAAACCAGTCGTTAACCTATTGGGATCTTGAAATTAACTACTCACCAATTAGTGAGGGTATTTGCACCAGGGAAATGAACAAAACCCAAGAATCAGACTGGTTTTTTTTTTTTTTTTAAGATTTTATTTATTTATTTGTCAGAGAGAGAGAGAGAGCGCGAGAGTGAGCACAAGCAGATAGAGTAGCGGCAGAGGCAGAGGGAGAAGCAGGCTCCCTGCTGAGCAAGGAGCCCGATGTGGGACTCGATCCCAGGATGCTGGGATCATGACCTGAGCCGAAGGCAGTGGCTTAACCCACTGAGCCACCCAGGCGTCCCTGGTTTTTTTTTTTGTTTTTGAGAGAGAGCTGGTTTATCGAAATATCAATGGCCTTAAATCACATTATCTTGGTTTTTGGCCTAATTGCCTTTAGATTTCATATTTATTTATTTACTTATTTTTTTTAGAGGTGGGGGCTGGTGGTAGGGAGGGGCAGAAGGAGAGGGAGAGAAAAAATTTTAGGCGGGCTCCTTCTTACAACCCTGAGATCATGACCTGAGAGGAAACCAAGAGTGGGATGCTTAACCAACTGAGTCATCCAGGCGCCCTTAGTTGTGGGTTTTTTTGTTTTTGTTTTTGTTTACTTTTTATTTTGCAATAACTATAGATTCACAGGAAGTTGCAAAGATATTACCGAGAGTCCCATGAACCCATCAGCCAGCTTTTCTCAGTGGAGACATCTTTTATAACTATAATACAATATCAAAACCAGGAGAGGGGCACCTGGGTGGCTCAGTTGGTTAAGGGTCTGCCTTCAGCTCAGGTCACAATCCCGGGGTTCTGGGATCGAGTCCCACATCAGGCTCCTTGCTCCCTCTACCTACCCCTACCCCTTGCTCATGCTTTCTCTCATTCTCCCTCTCAAATAAATAAAAAAAATAAAATAAAAAGCCAATATGAAAACCAGGAGATTCACACCGGTATAGTAATGTTACATAAATTAAAACCTTATTCAGTTTTTACCAGTTTTTATACTGGTTCGTGTGTGTGTGTGTAGTTCTATGCACTGTGATAACGTGGATAGTTTGTGTGACCACCACCAATAGCCATGCTATAGGACTATTTAATCACTGCAAAGGAACTGCCTGCCTCCCAATACCCCTTTGTAGCCACCTCACCCCGGATCCTATCCCAGTCCCTTGGAAGCCACAGATCTGCTCTTCCTCTTTATAGTTTTATCCTTTTGAGAACATGATATATAAATGGAATCATATAGACTGTAACCTTTTGAGATTAGCTTTTTCCCGCTAAACTCGATGTCCTTGAGATCCATCTTTCTGTGGCATGTATCAATATTTCTTCCTTCTTATGGCAGAGTAGTAGAACTTTGTACAAAGTACCAAAGTTGATTTAACCATCTATCTGGTGAAGGATGTTTGTGTTGTTTCTGCTTTGGGGCTGTGAATCAAGCTGCTATGAACATTTGTGTACAAGGTTTCCTGTGAACGCGAGTTTTCATTCTCTGGGATACATGTCCAGGAGTGTGATTGCTGCGTTGTAGGGGTTTAGGCTGGTGAGACTCTGCCAAATTATTTTCCAAGCGGCTATACCATTGGACATTCCCATCTGCAGTGTGTGAGAGAGCCAGTCTCTCTACATCCTCCCCAGCCTTCAGTATTATCACTACTTCTGAGCGCAGCTGCTGTTGCGTGTGCGCAGTGGTACATCTTCATGGTGGTAATTTGCATATCCTTAATGGTTTATGAGGCTGAACATTGTCTTTGCTTATTTGCCATCCATATCTCCTCTTTATTGAAAGGTCTCTTCCTGTCTTTTGCCTGTTTTCCAACTGGATTTCTCTTCAAGTGTTGAGTGTCAAGAGCTCTTTTTATATTCTAGATATTAGTCTTTGGTTGGTTATGTTGTTTACAAATAATTGCTCCCAGACAATTGCTTGCCTTGTCATGCTTTTGTAGGATCTTTTTCAGGACAGAAGTTTTAAATGTGGTTGAAGTCCAATTTACCAAATTTTTCCTTTATGAATTGTGCTTTTGGTGTCCTAAGAGCTCTTTGCCTTAGATTTAATTTTGCTATATCCTTTGGCATTTCAAAAATTGTTATAAGGAACAGACATTCAGTTACTTAGCACATTTGTTGGAAAAATCCTGTGGATAGATTGACTGTTTTCTTACTCAGGATCCCCCCTATGAAGTTCCAGTGGAAGGATGATTTTCATTTGAATCTCCCTGATGGCTAATGATGATGAACATTTTTTCATGTGTCTGTTAGTCATTTGTATGACTTCATTGGAGAAGTGTCTGTTCATGTCTTCTGCCCATTTTTTGACATGATTATCTGTTTTGTGTGTGTTGAGTTTGAGGAATTCTTTAAAGATCTTGGATATCAGCCCTTTGTCTGTAGTATCATTTGCAAATATCTTCTCCCATTCCATGGGTTGCCTCTTTGTTTTGTTGACTGTGTCCTTTGCTGTGCAGAGGCTTTTGATCTTGATGAAGTCCCAAAAGTTCATTTTCGCTTTTGTTTCCTTTGCCTTTGAAGACATATCTTGAAAGAAGTTGCTGTGGCTGATATCAAAGAGGTTACTGCCTATGTTCTCCTCTAGGATTCTGATGGATTCCTGACTCACGTTGAGGTCTTTTATCCATTTTGACTTTATCTTTGTGTACGGTATAAGAGAATGGTCGAGTTTCATTCTTCTATACATAGCTGTCCAGTTTTCCCAGCACCATTTATTGAAGAGACTTTTTCCACTGTATATTTTTTCCTGCTTTATCGAAGATTAGTTGACCATGTAGTTGAGGGTCCATATCTGGGTTCTCTACTCTGTTCCATAGGTCTATGTATCTGTTTTTGTGCCAGTACCATGCTGTCTTAGTGATCACAGCTTTGTAGTAAAGCTTGAAATCAGGCAACGTGATGCCCCCAGTCATGTTTTTCTTTTTCAACATTTCCTTAGCAATTTGGGGTCTCTTCTGATTCCATACAAATTTTAGGATTGTTTGCTCCAGCTCTTTGAAAAATGCAGGTGGAATTTTGATCGGAATGGCATTGAAAGTATAGATTGCTCTAGGCAGTATAGACATTTGAACAATGTTTATTCTTCTGATCCATGAGCATGGAATTGTCTTCCATCTTTTTGTATCTTCTTTGATTTCTTTCATGAGTGTTCTATTATTCCTTGAGTACAGATCCTTTACCTCTTTGGTTAGGTTTATTCACAGGTATCTTATGGTTCTTGGTGCTATAGTAAATGGAATTGATTCTCTAATTTCCCTTTCTGTATTTTTATTGTTAGTGTATGAGAAAGGAACTGATTTATGTACATTGATTTTGGAAGGATGACTTTCAGAACACTGCTTCTCAAACTTTCACATGCATACAAGTCACCTGGGATCTTCTTAAAACGTGGATTCTGATTTAGTAAGTCTGGGATCACTAGGTCTGGGATCATCTTGAGATTGTTCATTTCTAACAAGCTTCCCATTGATGTTGATGCTGCCAATCCAAAGACCATGATTTGAACAATAACCTGTTAGAATTCAGGGTCCCTCTGATGCCCGATCGTGGGAAGTACAGAACAAAACATACCTTCATTTTCAGCAGGAAATGAAAGGCATAGATTCGAAGTGTACATAACACATAGGTTGACATACGATGGGCATTTTTTTGTTCTTATTTTCCTTGTTTCTCATTCCCTACTTTCATTCTTCTACATACCCTTTTATATTTTCTCAAGACCCTTCCAGGACAAGGTGAACCATAAGCAAAACTAAAGGACGAGGTTTGAAAGGGCCCTGCACGCATGGTATATCCCTGGTCTATGTCTCCATTGGGGAAGTGTTTCTCCCCCTGCCCCAACTTATGCTTTTAATTATATTTCTCTGTAAATTTGTTTTCAAGTCATTTTGTACATATGTGAATGTTCTGTTTCTACCAGCTAGATGATACTTTTTTTTCTTTTTTGGATGGGGACTGTCTTTTATTTTATTTTATTTTTTACAATCCCACTGATCCTAGAATGCTTGTCTACACATGGGTGGTGCTGGTGGTGGTGGTTGGGGGAGGGAGCGGGGTTGAATGTGCTGTCTAGGAAACACCACGACCTCTGGCTGATGAACAACACATGCCTCTATTAGTTGATAGGACTTTACTGTGACCAGATGTTCTACAGTTTCCCCAAAGCTCCTTTCTTGGGGTGGTTAGGATTATGGGCCTGAGAGACCAGTCCTCAAGGCATCTATGTGCACAAGGGCAGGAGATTAAATTCTAGGCCCTTTGAGGGGGAAATCACCAACGTCCAGAAGGTTCTTTGGAATGTGAAACATTCTTTTTTGAGTCTCTTCCATCAGCAAAGGCAGGAGCTGTGGGGCTTCGTGTCACAATCAGAAGGGGTCCAGTGGTGGACGTTTTTCTGGAAGACAGGGAATTTGGCCCCATACCCCACACTGTAGATGGATGCCCCAAGGAGACAGGGGTAAGACATCCCATAGGCATGAATCTCTACAGAATGGAGCTGGTCTCCTTAGGGCTGGCAAGCCCACCTGGTCTTCCTTGCTCCACTGAGCCCACTCTCTAGGAGCATGAGCTTGGGTCCGGGAAGGGACTATCCCTTTCCTAAACATTACAGAACCTCCCAGGGAGCCTACACTCCTTAGCCTTTCCTCTCCTCTCACATAACCACCACCCTGACTTTGGGACTGATGCAATGGCTCTCTTACTGCTCTCTTTGTCTGTGATCTCACCGCCTTCCAGTGCACCAAAATGTTGGTGGAGGGACGCAGCTGAGGGGTGAATCTGGCCACGTCAAATGCTTTGAGTCCTTCAGCAACTCCATAAGATCAAATTCCCCATCTTGACTTCCAAGGCCCTGCTGCTCTAAGCCCCCATGGGAGCACCTGCCTCTGTCACTTTGCCACCTGCACAGCATTTCCTCCAGCCAAGCTGGGCCAATTGTCTGTGAACGTCCTAAGCTTTTCTCTTGTCTTCATCCTCCCATAGGCCCGGTCCTTGATCCTGATACCCTTTCTCCCTAACTTCCCAGGTGACTCATTCTTATTTTTAAGCCTACCCTGAAAGCATCTCCTTCTCTAAAAATATTTCCAGGATTCCCCTAAACCAGGCACACACCTCCATATCTCCTCAGCTTTGATCTTGGCCCCGACCACACCATCTTTTAATTCTCCATGAACTTCTTGATCATGCCAGTGACTGGACTCCACCCCATACGCACGTGATCCAAGAGTTTGTACCCCAAGATTTTCTGAACAATAGTAAAATAAGCCATTGATATCTGCGTTGCGGGTTGGGTCCACAGTGATTCTGGTGACTCATTACAAAGAAAGGCCCCTGGAAAGAAATTAAGAACAGAGCTTAAGGATTGTCCTTTTCACTAATAGGGGATTAAATAAGAGGACCCTGCCCCCCAACACGCACACAGCCTCTCCAATGAGCTCTTCTCTACAGGTACTAAGTCCTCAGTTTATCGAGAAAGAGCGTGGCTCTCTTGTGGTGGACATGCTGACATTTGCATAAGCTGGGTCTCTGGGTTCCTAGACAGTAGCTACCGTCATGGGACAGAGCAAACACCTCAGAATCCTTCTTCAGAGGACCATGAGGGCATAAAAAGCCAGGGGCTTTCAAGTAAGAGGGAAGGGAGACCATCCTCCAGAGGGATGAGGAATCTGTTTCCATCACCCTGGTGTTTCTCCAAGAACTTCACAGAAGTTTCACACAGGAAGAGTTCCAAGTCTATTATTAATAGGAATACGGTGTGCATGTGCAACTCCTTGGCAAGCGTGCACACTTAGCTCTGGACTTTTCAATGACCTAGAGGTTTGAGACTGTGCCAATCAGTTAGGCTTCTGGAAAAACTCGCTTTGAAAAACTACAGGGTCTTACTTCAAACAGTAATGTTTTACATGTTTCCTCCCCTCCCTGCTCACCGTGTTTGAATCATCCAGATGGAGTGGCCAAGACAAAACATGGGCTTTGGTTTCTGTCAGTACCTGGGGACCATTCCTTTTCTTTTTTAAGAGAGAAAACTCTCTCTAATTGTTTAGCCATATATGTATTCCTTGACTCCCAGTCATCTGTTTCCCTCTACCTAGTTGGACAGACTCATTAGAGCCAAGGCTGCTGACTTGCTCCCTGGTTAGCCTGCACCGATGAAAAGTGTTTTGTGACCGTTGCCTGAACTCTTAATCCCGGACAAGAGCTTTGCAACCTAATCCCAGACAGCAGCTCAATCCAGTATTCTTAATCACACTGTGCACACATGCCTTAAACCCACTGGGCAGAGCAAATGCATGATTCCCCATAATCTTCTTCCTCTACTTGCAAAGCCCAAAGAATGCTTTTTGCTAAGCCCAAGAATGCTTCTTGCTGGTTATGTATATGAAGTTAAGTGTGGCAGGAAATTCTGACTCAGCCAGTTTGGGGGATGGTGAGTCATGGGCACAGCATGAAAGCAGTCACACCAAAATATAAGACCATATGGATCAACAGCTCTTACCAAATATGGTGCATAACAATACCCCTGACACCATCCTTCATCTGCACGTATCCCTTATTCTATCTCTTTGGAGCCATCAGCTGAGGCTAAGAGATGGCGTGAACTTCAAAACCAGCCCAAGGCTGACAGGTGAGGTGAGCCGAAGATGTCAGTCATTCAAGATGGTTTGTTTTCAGGATTTCTCAAACTCAAGGTCAGAGAATGTCACGCATGGCTTCCATCGTTCCCTCACCCTGGTTGATCCTGATGAACGCTAATGCTGAGAACCAGTGCTACAGTGGAGAGCGGAGCTTCCCAAACTGTGGTGTGCATGCACATCCTCGGGGGGCTTGTCCAAATGCAGATTCTGATCTAGGAGGTCTGGACAGGGGCATGCAGTGCTGCATTTCTGGCAAATTCCCTATGATGTCCATACTTCTGGTCCCTGGACTACACTTGTAGGAACAAGGCTGTAGAGAGTCTGACAGTAATAATCAAGAAACTTATGACAAAAAGGAAGGAACAAATTTAAGCCATAAAAGAATACAATTGCTTTGTTGAGTTTTGCCCACCAGGTTGCCATGACTCCAAGTAACTAGCTGCAGTTGTTGGGAGACATTGTATATTTTTTCTGAAACCATATTTACCCAAGAAAAATAATTGTCTAAATCTTTATTTCCTAAACTATGTACTGATGACCACAAAGGAACTTCAGCTGAGAGAATTTTGAGAAATGCTGATTGCCATCAGCCCTTCCATCAGTCTTGGAGACTCAATGCTCACAATCACAATAATAAAGGTTCTGACAAGTCTTGCATTAAGAAAAAGACTGGTTTAACTCCCCTCAAACTGTTCCTCAAGCTTATTTGGTCATGAACTTTTTTGTTGTTGTTCTCGAAATGGTGCTAACTCCCAAAGCAACAGATTTTGGTGGTGCAGGGAAATGCTGGTTTGATTCATGAGGAATTGCCTGACTGTAGTGGGGGAGAATCCCTGCAAGGCAGAATTCCTGCTCTTTCCGAATATGCCACGTTCCTCCCTGCCTTCAAGTTATTTGTCCGTGCAGTCTCTTCCCTCTGTGAATAGATCTGTTTGCTTCCTTGCTGTTACATGTTGGATTAACTTTGTTGTAGTCTATATTGTTGGTGCCTAGAGATTGGCCAGGCCCTTTGAAAGGTTGCTGAATCATTCATCCAGCAGCATCCTGGTTGGGGATTAATTGCGTGCAGCTGAGGTGTCAAACGCCTTTGTTACTACGATGGGGAAGCGGCCCAGAAGCACTTAAAAGTTCTTGGAACCAGGAAGTGCCCTTAAGCCAGAGGCTTTGGGCAGCCTGTTATAACTAAAAAGGGGGGCAACTAGAAAGGCAATTTTTAATCCATTTTTCATTAGAAAAACAATATTACTCCAGAATTAATGGGCTTCTGTTTAAAATAGTTGTAATTAGAGGATGAGGGAATGGATTATCAGAAGATGATCACAAGTCAATTAAGAGCTAAAATACTCCTCTGTCCCCAGGCTGGTGGGGCTTTTTGCTTTGCTTTCTAATGATTTGTATTTATGTTACGGGAAATACAATGTTTACTTAATTTTGGAAGTGTAATGCATATTGCTGTTCCTTCCTAAGATTTTACTAACTGCCCGAGAGCAACCTCTCTGTAGTGACTTGATTGCACTGGGAAAATGCGTACGCCCCCGGTGATGGGGAGGAATGCACCTGTAAGACACCTCACTTAATTGCCTGACCAACCCCCCCACACCTTTCTGTATCTTACCCATTCCTCACAGCCCCCCTCAAGTCCTGACCTCTGTAGGGAAGTCTCCAGGACTATTCCCGGCTCTCCCTCCAGGGATCTCACAGTGAAAAACGGCTTGTACCACACAGGTGAACCACGAATTCAAAAACATGTCACATTTGTTAGTCTCGTCTGGCCTTGTTGACAGAAAGCTCCTCCGGGCACAGAGCTTATATTTTGATTATTATTTTTTAAACTGTACAAATCAAACAATGGACATTCCCTTACCCCCACCCCAGAATAGTTTTGGATGTTTATTTTCACATACAGGGGATCAGGTCATATATATCTGTATCCCACTTTGCATTATATCTTACAGACAGATGCACGCTAGTCAGAGATGCAATTATTTTTTTTAAGATTTTATTTGAGAGTGTGCACATGAGTGCACAAGCAGGGAAGGGAGGGAGAGGGAGAAGCAGACTCCCTGTTGAGCAAGAAGCTGGACTCGGGGCTCGATCCCAGGACCCTGGGATCATGACCTGAGACAAAGGTACACACTTATCTCATTGAGCCGCTTAGGTGCCCTGAGATTCTTTTTTTTTTTAAGATTTTATTTATTTATTTGAAAGAGAGAGAGAGAGAGATCACAAGTAGGCAGAGAGCAGGCAGAGAGACAGGGGGGAAGCAGGCTCCCCGCTGAGCAGAGAGCCCCGATGTGGGGCTCAATCCCAGGACCCTGAGACCATGACCCGAGCCGAAGGCAGAGGCTTTAACCCACTGAGCCACCCAGGCGCCCCCTGAGATTCTTTTTTAACCAGCATGTAGATTCCATTGCATGGAGGTCCTTTAAAAAAAAAAAAAATTCTTATTAAAAGACACTTAAGTTCTTTATGAATTTTGTCTTTTGCTTCTTGTGTACTCCCCATAAAGCTAGTGCTTTGCATGCTACTGAAACAGGTGGGCCGGTTCCTTCCCAGAATGTGGTCTTGTGATGCAGAATCACAAAAAGATTTTCAGAATACCTCCTCGGCTCTCTTAGAGGAGAAAGAAGATGGGCTGCTCCTTCCGGCCAAACTGGACATGCGCAATACACAGGTCCGGGCAGCAGCAGAGAGACCAATAATACAAAAGATGGGGGGTGAGGCACCCTTGAAGTTCCCATCTGCCAGATCAGGCGTTCCTGGGGAGGGCGAACTGGTGCATGGAGGTCCCGCAGCTGCAGGGGAAACAGTCTGGTCCTCCCCGTGCAGTGGGGTTGTGAGTTCATCGGAGACGTGCCTGGAGCAGGATGGAACCCTTGGAGTTGGAACCTCTCTGAGGCACTCGCACTGCTCTGAGGTTCTCTATCGAAATGGGGAAGAGAAGGCAGGAGGAAGCAGGGAGGGGCAAGGTGGCAAGGACGCCCTTATGGAGCTTAGATAAGTCTGCAAGATGGGCGGGAGGGGGGGCTGGAGGTCCAGGGGTGTGCTCTGTGTCCAGAGTAAACCCATATCAGAAAAATGTAGGGAGCTTTGGATGTTCAGCCGTTCAGGGGTGCTGGATTGGAAGGAAATGATGCAAATTATTTACCTTGTTGATAATCTCTCCCTTTTACCGACAAAATTGCAACTTGCAAGTTGTGCGTCTTCCTGGGTAAACTTTAAAAGTTTGATGGTGGTACGAACAACAGGTTCTCCGGAAACAAGGAATTTCGGAATTATGGGGGTAACTTTGTGGGTTGGCATTTCACAAGGCACCCATTCAAATTCAAATTCAGCTAGATTGTGTTTTCACACACAAATACACCTCAGCCCACAGCTTATTGTCACGTGATTTTCTGTTATTAAAAATTTTTTTTTAAATTTATTCATTTGAGAGAGATACAGAGACAGAAAGAGCACAGCAGGGGGAGAGACAGAGGGAGAGGGAGAAGCAGACACCTCACTGAGCTGGGAGCCCGACATGGGACTCGATCTGGGAACCTGGAGATCATGACGTGAGCTGAAGGAGGATGCTTGACCATCTGAGCCACCCAGGCACCCCATACATGTGGTTTTTAAACAAGATCTCTGGACGATAATCTCCGGGTGCTGCCAACCTGGTTTCCTTCCCGTTCGCATAAAATGCCCCAAAGTTTCTTTCTGTCATTTTTGACTGTGTTCCGATTTACTGATAACTCCTCATTGCACAGCCTAGAGTGAAACAGAAATACAGTGAGTGTATTTCAAATAATGGGATTTTCATGTACATGCTTCTGGGATAATGGCCCCAACCATGCCCCTGGGAACAAATTAACGGCAAAGGTTTGCATCAGTGACTTGGATTTCCTGCTGAATTTGCTTTGAAAGAGCAAATACGTGTGGAATGAAGCTGCTTTGTAGGTTTCCTCTTTATACAAGTCCTGCCTTCTGCCTTAATCACCTGGATTGACTCTCTAAAAGCACAAATGGATGTAGTTCGCGGAAGAGCATTTCGGAAACATGTGCTTTTCCTGTGATGATGTGTAATTAATCACCTCCAGGCAAGGCAAACAAGTCAAGGTGGCTTTTAAAGCCTCTGCCAGTCTTTCTTCTTCTCTTCCTGTCTTGTGCTTGTCAGAAGACTCTGTGCTTGCCTCTGATTTTTCTCTGCTTCAAGCCTAATGTGATCACAGAAGTTTCATCAGAGGCTGCTTTGAACCCCCATTCTCTTCTCCAGATGCAAAGGCCACGTCTACGTGACAATGGACACAGGGATGAGAAAAGGCAGCCGTGTGAATCCGCGTGTCCACGAGTCTCGGCAACATGCTTCCTCCCTTCCCCTTCTCTTTGTGCCCAACCATGAGGCCCTTTATGCAAAGCTCATCTGTTGGTCTTGTGCCATCTGGTAGTCACACCTTCTTCTAGGGAACATTCCACTCTTGGCCATCCATAATGGGATAGGGATTCTCAGAACACATCTGCAGCGAAAGCCCCATTTATCAGGCCCAGGAAAGTTCTGTTTTCTGATGAGATGACTCAAAACAATAATGCACAGATTGGAAAGATGTGGGGGCAGGATGGAGGTGGGAACATTCGTGTTCACTCATAAATCACTGCCTGGTATTGACAAGCCAGAAGTAAGTATCGTCCCTAAGTAGTTGCTGTGGATTGAATTGTACCCTCCCCCAAAGATGCTGGGGTCCTAACCTGACGTACCTGCGAATGTGACCTAGTTTGGAAAGAGCATCTTTGCCTATGATCAGCTTATGGTGAGGTCATTAGGGTGGGCCTGATTCAACATGGCTAGTGTCCTTTCCAAGAGGAAATTGGAACACAGAGACAGGCATCCACCCATGGAGAAGGCTGGGCAGGATGAAGGCAGAGGTCGGTGGGATGTTTTATAATCCAAGGAACAATTAGGATTGCCAGAAAATTCCCAGAAGCTCGAAGAGAGGCGTGGACCAGATCCTGCCTCCCAGCTTCAGAAGGAACCAGCCCCTGCGCACCTGGTGAATGCAGATGTCTAGCCTCTGGAATTTGGAGACATTAGATTTTTATTGTTCTAAGACCCATATTGGGGGTGAGTGGGGGGAAGGAGGACAAATAGAGGGAGAGGGAGGGGGAAAGAGAACCAGAGAGAGCGAGGAGACTCTCGAGAGCCCTCGGACGGCCAGCCTTGGCCAGCATTGATTCTTACCCTTGCCTTGCAGGTGCACCTGTGCGTGTCTCTTCTTGGCCACTTTAAAGAACAAACTGAGCTCATTCTTGCAAAGCCAATGAGGCTTCTGGCAATTGAGGTGGATATTCAAGAGGGTTCAGAGAATGGAGTTTGGGATTTGCTGTCTTAAATGCACCAATGTGCAACGTTGGCTGCTTGGCCGGAGGTGAAGGAAAGCAGTGCAAAGGGAGAGATCTCTGCCTCCCCACCCTGTCTCTCTCCTCTGCGTCTCTGTTTGATTTGGGACTTATAATAGGATAATGGAAACTAAAAGCACTTTTTTTTTTTTCCTGGTAAGATCTAAACAGTAGCAACTGTGATATATTATGCCAGAGCACAAACGCTATGTTAAGAGAAAGGGGAAATGATGTATTTTTAAAGAGCTCTTATTTGGTTCTAACTTAAAAGCAACAGTGTAAATGTCTTTCAAGTAATGTTGCCTTAATTATTCATTTTCCTTGGCACTAGTTAAAGAGCCAAGTAATGACTTCTGTTTCTTTATATTTAGTCTATTATTGTTTGAAAAAGGCCAGAGGAAGGCCAGAGCAGAGCAAAAATGATATTTGCTTTTTTTTTTTTTTTATTATTACCAACTGCCTATGTAAAGGGTAATATAATCACCAGCAGCTGAGAGACAATGACATTTTTATAGACCTTCTGGCAACACTGGAGTGTGAAAGAGCCTGATAGGTATTTGGCTTTCCACTCTGTTCTTTCAACTGCATTTTCCATCAGACTCACTGCTGGGCGCGCAGCTCGAGGCCAGACCCACGTTTCTCTCCAGATAGCATTGTAGGAGCCTGACCAGCAGCTGTCTGTTTAAATTTGGTGATTTTATAGATGGGGACCAAGGACGAATGCCTGCAGGACCCCTGCCTGCACAGTCCTGGAGGACCCTGGTCCTCGTCTGTGGGACTTAGCTGGATTCTCATATTCCTTGCTGATTTCAAAAGCTGGAGAATATTTCCATCTCACCAGGACACTGATGGCTCAATATAATTTGGAATGCTCGCGCTTAAAATGTGGTCTTTCTGTGGGGTCATCTGAAAACTGGTTTGTGCATGAGAACCCATGTTGCTCCTTCTTTACCTGGGAGGAATCCGTGTGAGGTGGCTTTCTCCTCACCCCATGATCTAGGGAAGCTCCTGCTTTATGGGCTCTTTCCAGACTGTGCAATTTGAGATTTAGGTGGACAGTCCAGGTGTTTAGAACTTTTCAGCTTCAGGGGCACCTGGGTGGCTCAGTGGGTTAAGCCTCCCCTTTGGCTCAGGTCATGGTCTCAGGGTCCTGGGATCGAGCCCCGCGTCAGGCTCTCTGCTTAGCGGGGAGACTTCTTCCCCCCGTCTCCCTGCCTGCCTCTCTGCCTACTTGCGATCTCTCTCTGTCAAATAAATAAATAAAATTCTTAAAAAAAAAAAAAAAGAACTCTTCAGCTCAGAGAGGAAAACAAGGATCAGATTTGCACTGTGAAATCAGGCAGTTCAAATGTAGGACAAATGACACAGGTCCCCATTTTCTGTTCGCTCTTTTGACCTGGGGATGGTGTCAGGATGCTCTTTCCACCTTTTGAGAAGCCAAACATTTTCTTCTGCTGCTCCTGGTGGGCTATGGAGTCTTAATTTTCTTGTGTAAATTATCCAAGATGTCTTGGTTTGCCTGTGCCCCTGGAACACGAGGGACCAAAAGTTAATGGGAGAAGCCCAGGCACGAAAAGATACAGCAGTAGTAAACACATGAGCTAAAATTAAGAATATAGGCTTTCATAAAGGTGGCCCATTTATTACAGGGACTTTTTTTCGTTTTGTTCTGTCTCCTTAGCCATTGGTTGGATTCTCTGGGAATTTAAAGTTGGAGCTCTTGTGCCTTTGGTGAGATCAGTCATTCCTTGGGATTCTGTAGGGAATGAGAAACCATGCTTCTTTATCTTGTTATAGGGATTCAGGAAGGATTTGCTACCCATTTCCCTTCCTACAAGAGTGATGGTCCCTCTTTTTTTTTTTAATTATTATTTTTTCAATTTTAATTTTTAAAGATTTTATTTATTTATTTGAGAGAGAGAGAGAGAGCCAGAGAGAGCACAGGTGGGGTGAAGGGCAGAAGGAGAAGCAGACTCCCCGCTGCTCAGGGAGCTCAATGCAGGACTCTGATCCTGGGACCTCGGGGATCATGACCTGAGCAGAAGGCAGACACTTAGCCAACTGAGCCACCCAGGTGCCCATGATAGTCCCTCTTGAAGCCAGACATGGAAATCTCATCTGAATGGAAGCTGAGCTCCAGTGGGCTTGGCCCATGTCCTCAATTAATTCTGCCCAAGGAAGTCACCTTGGTTAACGCAGTTGGGTAAGACTTCTACCTACTCTTCCCTCAGAAAATTATTAAGAATCAAGTTCTGAAATAGAGATGCTTAGATCAGAAAAGTAGTTTGAAACTACCCTCCTTATTACACAGTTGAAAAAAATCTGAAGCCTAGGGAGGTTTAGTGACTTGCACGACAGGGCTGAGATAACAGGAAGAAGAACCAGAAGTAGCACAAATTGCCTGCCTAGTGCTCCCCCACTGTTTCTCAACCCTCCTGATCCCACCCACTTCCTTAAAGTCAAGTGTCATTAGGCGGCCTCACTTTCAGTGCCCCCTGACCTCAGTTTCACTGCCTTTAATGGATACCTCGATCTCGCATAGGGCAAAGATGCTAGAGATGATAATTTAGTTATGATGATCGCTACTTAAAAAAAAAAAAAAGAAGAAGTGCCAAAAATGCTTGATCCTTTCAACTATGGTTGCAAATTAACTCTAGCACAGGGTTTGGTTTTTAACTTCCGGCAAAAATGTGGCCAGTGGAATTATTTGCTTTTCTCTTGAGATACTTCCCTTGTGCAAAACAAGAAGTTTTGATCTAAGAGGCATTTCATCGTCCTTGTTCATTATCCTACCTTCTCCAGCTTCATGGGAGCTGAACACATGCGCATTTAGAAAGAAGTGTCCTTGAGAGAGATACCTGGGGCCGTCACATTCCTGATTTCAAATGGCGTTACAAAGCTATAGTAGTGAAAACAGTATGGTACAATGGAGTGTTATTCAGCCATAAAAGAGAGTGAGGTCTTGCTATTTTCAACATGCATGAATCTTCAGGGCTTTATGCTAAGTGAAATAAGACAGGCACAGAAAACAAATACCATAGGATCTCACTTATTTGTGGAATCTAAAGCAAACCAAAGGAAAAACCAACCTTGTAGATATAGAGGAGGGATTCATGGGTGCCAGAGGTAGGGGGTTTGTGGCGGGGAGTGTGAAAGAAATGAGTGTTTGCGGCCAAAGGCAGAAACTTCCAGTTATAAAATCATGGCGACATAATATACAGCATGGGGGTGATCATTAATGATACTGTGTCATATATTTGAAAGTTGCTAAGAGAGTAGATCTTAAAAGTTCTCATCATAAAGAAAAAAAATGTTTAACTATGTGTGGTAACAGATGTTAACCAGATTTATTGTGGTGATCATTTCACAGTACGTACAAATATCAAATCATTGTGTAGTACACCTGAAACTAATATAATGTTGCCCGTTATACCTCTTAAAAATAAATAAAAGAAAGAAGTATCTTCCTATATATGCGTAAGTGTGTGTGCATATATGGATTCTATTGTTTAATGGTTAGGAGGACATTGTTTGTAAGTACTTGTTTTCTATAAATCTGGTTTTTCTGGAGGCTTTAAGCAAAAAGCAAAACAGCAACAAGAACAATAATAAAAAAAAAAACAACCCAATACATCTAAATGGGTACAGAAAATTCTTTTGGTAAAATATAGCTTCCACCTGTGTTGGTTATTCTTGGTTTAGTTCCCACCTCCATATCCATTTTCTACCTTCCCTGTCCACCTCTTTGCTTGAGGAGACCAATACCTCAGGGTTCTAGTGACCAGGCTCTAGTAAGCTGGCTTCTGACTGTGTTCAGCTCCTGGAAGGTGCCTGCCAGAGCTCAGAGGGCAAGTGCAGAGAGAGGCCTCATCTTCCTTCCTTGCTCATTACTGCCCTGGGCTCTACTTTGGACCAGTGTCCCTCCATGACCACTGCTCCTGCCGGGCCACCCCCTGAAGTAGGCATCAGCTTTATTTTCTAATTTTATTTTATTTTTTTAGTGTTCCAAGATTCATTGTTTATGCCCCACACCAGTGCTCCATACAATACGTGTCCTCCTTAATACCCACCACCAGGTTCACCCATCCCCCTCCCCTCTCCCCTCCAAAACCCTCAGGTTGTTTCTCGGAGTCCACAGTCTCTCATGGTTCATCTCCCCCTCTGATTTCCCCCAATTCACTGTTCTTTTCCTTCTCCTAATGTCCTCCATGTTATTCCTTATGTTCCACAAGTAAGTGAAACCATATGATAATTGACTGTCTCTGCTTGACTTATTTCACTCAGCCTAATCTCCTCTAGTCCCATCCATGTTGATACAGAAGTTGGGTATTCATCCTTTCTGATGGAGGCATAATACTCCATTGCATATATGGACCATATCTTCTTCATCCCTTTGTCTGTTGAAGGGCATCTTGGCTCTTTCTGCAGTTTGGTGATTGTGGCCATTGCTGCTATGAACATTGGGGTACAGATGGCCCTTCTTTCCACTACATCCTTATCTTTGGGATAAATACCCAGTAGTACAATTGCAGGGTCATAGGGTAGTTCTACTTTTAATTTCTTAAGGAATCTCCACACTGTAATGCTGTGTTGCCCTTCTGACCTCCTATGTCTGCCAGATAAAATACAGGAGACATAGTAAACTTTACATTTCAGGTGATCAATGAATACTTTTGAAGTATAAGTATGTGTAACGTTTGGGACATTTATCTTTAAAAAATAGTCATTGCTTTTCTGAAAGCCAAATGTAATGGAACACCTTGCATTTTTATTTGAATCTGGTGATCCTCGGTCTGAGGGTGGTAACAGGATGCCCCTCCCCCCATGTCACCCATGCCAGCTGCCATTGCTGGTGTCCAAGTGCTTCTCCAGCCCCTTCTGGTTCCTTGAAACGTGCCCGCAATTCTGTGAGCATTCCCTTCATGGAGATCACTATAAACTGGGCTAGAATCTGTTTCCTTCTGGAACCCTGACTGGGTCTGTTTCATTCTGGGACCCAGTGTCCATACATAGCTGGCCAACATTAGCACTGGGCAGACGCCTGCTCTCAGGGCTCCAGGTCCTAAGATAAACTAAAACTTTCAGGCAACCTTTGAGTGAGCGAGTAAACTTCTGGAATCAGGATGAGTCTGGGCGAGGAGAGGATTGAGCAGAGGGAAAACACCTTGGGCTGCCATCTCGGCTAAACTCCAGGACTGAATTGCGAGCTATACTCTGTCCCTTGGGACAGAGTCTTAGCTTTTCAGCCCTTTTCTGTTCTAAGCTAGCCATGAGAGCTAAAGCAAGTATTTTCTTCCTTTATTCAACAAACGTGGCTATATCCCTGCTATGGGCCAGGCTCTGGCCAAGATGCTGTTCTTTTCAGTCCACTGTGCTCCTTTTGTATTGGAGACTTTTGATACATTTTCAGGGACAGTTCAGTCTATGCAGTGTTGAGTCACTTTCTCCTTGCTGGGTCTAGGGATCACAGCATAGTTTTTCAATGAAATGCATTCTCTCTCACCAAATAGGTGAGATTCTGACAGCTTGTGACAAGTCCTGTTTATTGCCTGAAAATCGAGAGGAAATTCTATCCTGCCGGCCACTCCCTTGGATTTTGGCTCAGTGAGGGTATGGTAATGATTCCCATTTAAAATGATGCTCAAGGAAGGGCTTTGTTCCAAAAGCAGGAAGCTGTGTAGGTCAGCAAATCCTGCAAGAAGAGGTAAGGAACAAGCATAACCCATGTCCGAGATTCTCTTTGGCTTAGTTCTCCCAATAACATATTCAAATATGCACAGAGTTTTAAAGTAAAAAAAAAAAATTGGGGGGGGGGGCACTAAATTCATCAAGCTTGTAACTTTCCAAAGCAGGGAATATATTTCTGACATTTCTGTATCCTCAGGACCCAACACAATGGCTGGGATAACAGATGTATCTTGAATTAATATAAGTAGCTTGTATCAGCAGGGAAGTGGACTTTGCAAAAACTGGTGAATTCTCAGATGGCTGAGTCTGGTGCATAAGTTCCAAGTTTTAACTTTATTTTTACAAAAGATTTTTATTTATGTATTTGAGAGAGAGAGAGAGAGAGAGAGCGAGAGAGCACACAGGAATGGGGAGACAGGCAGAAGGAGAGGGAGAAGCAGGATCCCTGCTGAGCAGGGAGCCCAATATGGGACTTGATCCCAGGACCCTGGGATCATGACCTTTGCTGAAGACAGATGCTTAACTGACCGAGCCGCCCAGGCACCCCTATTTTTATGTTTTAAATCAATTCCATTGAGGTATAATTTACATGCAATAAAATGCACCCTTTCAGTGCAGAGCCCGATGACTTGGCCAATCCATACAGGCATGTCACCCCCTTCCTAATCACGATGCTGTAGGACTGCAGAGTTCTTGTCTCACAGAATCAAAGAACAAATCTTGCAGACACAAAAGGGTCAAGTGCAGTGAAAATTTTTTAAGTGAAAGTGAGAGCAGAAAGGAAAGGAAAACTCTCTAGCATAAGAGGGGTCCCAAATGGGTGGCCCCTGAGGGATTTTAGGTCTGGTCTCTTACTGAGAACTGATCAGGAGGCTTGTGGCCTTGAGATGCTTGTGCTGTCTTGGCTTAAGCAAGGACCAAAGATAATACCCTTAATGACTTACTTCTTTGAGGTTTGGTCATTTTCTGTGATTACAGTGTAGCCTCCCAAGAAAAACACTCCCTAACATCTGGGACCAGGTGGTGGTCTGGCCTGTTCCCTTACCTCTTGTTCACTCTGGCTTAGTGCTTCTGCCTGCCAGGAATAGTTTCAGAGCCTAGTCAAGGGTCCCCAACCTCTCCCTGCCTGTAACTTAACCCCTTCCTTACTCAGAGATAAGTCTCCATCTCCATCACCCCCAAAATTCTTTGGTGCCCCTTTACAGTCTGCTCTCCCCACGCGATCATTTTGGATGGGAAGTTGTCTAAAACACACTCCCTCTGCTTCCTTCCACAAGGATATTGAACGGGTAAGCTAGTGACCATCTGAAGGCTTCATTATGAACATCAGTCCTTGTGGTATCTTGAGAAGTGGATGAAAAGATTAAAATATTTTGTGTCTTGGGACGACTGGGGGGCTCAGTGGGTTGAGGGTCTGATTCCTGGTTTTGGCTCAGGTCATGATCTCAGGTTCCTGGGATGGAGCTCCATGCTGGGCCCCAAGCTCAGTAGGGAGTCTGCTTGACATTCTCTCTCTCTCCCTCTGCCTCTGTCCCTCTCCTGTCTCGGACTTGGTGCTTTAGTGCTCAGACTTGGTGGGATGTCTCTGTTCAACTGTCTTTTTTTCATCGTTCTGCTCTCAGCTTTGGATATCTGAAGCCTCAGGTTTCCAGCCCCACATTGACTGACAAGAGGAAGCAAAAGGCTGTCTGTTTCCTTGGTGGTCTTAGAGAAACCAGAGGGCTAGGCTGGTGACCATTTTTTACTTCCCAAGGCTGAATGATATAGTTTAGAGCTTTCAACCCACAGAATGTGGACACTTTCAGTTAAACTGTATCAGTGTTTTCTTTGAGAATTTTGCAACAATTGTTTCACATCAACTCTTCTGGCTCAACAGCTTTTTTTCCTTTAATTTAATTTAATTTTTTCAGTGTTCCAAGATTCATTGTTTATGCACCACACCCAGTGCTCCATGCAATACGTGCCCTCCTTAATACCCACCACCAGGTTCACCCATCCCCCACCCCTCTCCTCTCCAAAACCCTCAGTTTGTTTCTCAGAGTCCACAGTCTCTCATGGTTCATCTTCCCCTCTGATTTCCCCCAACTCACTTCTCCTCTCCATCTCCCCATGTCCTCTGTGTTATTCCTTATGCTCTACAAGTAAATGAAACCATATGATAATTGACTTTCTCTGCTTGACTTATTTCACTCAGCATAATCTCCTCCAGTCCTGCCCATGTTGATACAAAAATTGGTTTTTCATCCTTTCTGATGGAAGCATCATTCTCCATTGTATATATGGACCATAACTTCTTTATCCATTTGTCTGTTGAAGGGCATCTTGGTTCTTCCCACAGTTTGGTGATTGTGTCCATTGCTGCTATGAACATTGGGGTAGAGTTGCCCTTCTTTTCACTACATCTGTATCTTTGGGGTAAATACCCAGTAGGGTAATTGCAGAGTCATAGAGTAGCTCTAGTTTTAATTTCTTGAGGAATCTCCAGACTGTTTTCCAAAGTGGCAGCACCAAATTGCATTCCCACCAACAGTGTAAGAGGGTTCCCCTTTCTCCACATCCTCTCCAACACTTGTTGTTTACTGTCTTGTTAATTTTGGCCATTCAAATGGCTAACAGACACATGAAAAAATGTTCATCATCATTAGCCATCAGGGAAATTTAAATCAAAACCACATTGAGATTCAACAGCTTTTTTTTTTTTTTTAAAGATTTTATTTATTTATTTGACAGACAGAGATCACAAGTAGGCCGAGAGGCAGGCAGAGAGAGAGGAGGAAGCAGGCTCCCTGCTGAACAGAGAGCCCGATGCGGGGCTTGATCCCAAGACCCTGAGATCATGACCTGAGCCGAAGGCAGAGGCTTAACCCTCTGAGCCACCCAGGCGCCCCCAACCACTTTTTTAAAATACGTAACACCAAGGGTCTTGTCTGGTATCCCATTAAAAGAATCTCTAACAGGGCAGGTGTCTCCCCTTGGCTTCTAATCTGAGCTGCCTTTCTTTATGTTTCTCAGAAGCACCCTCCACGAGTTGTGTGTGTGTTTGTGCAAGTGTGTTGATTGTGTAGTGAGTGTGTGGTTTTGGCCACACTGGATGGGCTATAAGAGGCCTCCTTGGGACACTCTGTATTCCATGTAAAAATGGCAGGCTACCAGAAAAGCAGAAAGCCAATCAGGTACTTTCCAAAGGAGCTGGGGAAATGTGATCGGGGATTGCTTCTTGATGAGTCAGCTGTGCTTTAAGGAGGAGACACTCCGCGGTGATGCATAGGCTGTAAGCCACAGCTGAGCTCCTGTGACTTACTCCACATGGGGAAAAGGGATTATCCAGCCCTTGCCTCTGAAGCTGGTGCTGGCCTGACTTGCCTGAAGTTTCAGACAATGGAGAAAGACTTGTCACTCCCCTGACGTGTGGGCTCTGAAGAATGGAGGTGGGTGGCCAGTGGTCACTGTGGCTGTGGCCATTTGCATTCATCATGGAGCATGCTGGTGTGTGTTCAAGGAGCATCTGTGCGCCCAGAGGGTGAGAGGGAAAGAGGGAAAAACCAGAGTAATAAAACCTGAATATAATTGGGGAAAAGCACATTTGTAATGTTATTCCTAACAGATAAATCAATAAGATTTTAGATCATTTCAGATTCTTTACCTAGAAGGTAAATGATACAGTTTTCATCTGAGATGCAAGGTAAAGGTAGACTTCTTTCCAATGTTTTGTGTAATTTTCCTGAAAAAAGTGAAGAGGGATAAAGGAGCTCTTTTGTAATGGAGAATTTTTGGATGGATTCTTATCTAGTGGTTGGTAGCCATGCCCTCCACTGTGCCCTCAATGTCTCATCCTCCTTCAGAGTTCTTCAGAGCACTCCTTTTATTTTTTGGTGTATTTGCCGACTAGCTAGTGCCTCTTCCTCACTAGAACTTAAGTTCTATAAGAGGAGGCATTTGGTCTGTCTCATTTCTTCATGCATTCTTATGCCCAGGAATTGCCTGGCCCAGAAGGACCACTCAATAGATGTCTGTTGAATAATCCAGTGAATATGACGGCAGTTTCTCTTTCTTCTTTGAAAAATATTCATAGTGCTAAAAATCTGCCTACGGAAGTAAAACATTTTTTTTTAAAGATTTTATTTATTTATTTATTTGACAGACAGAGATCACAAGTAGGCAGAGAAGCAGGCGGAGAGAGAGGAGGAAGCAGGCTCCCTGCTGAGCAGAGAGCCCGATGCGGGGCTCGATCCCAGAACCCTGGGATCATGACCTGAGCCAAAGGCAGAGGCTTTAACCCACTGAGCCACCCAGGTGCCCCATATATATATATTTTTTAATGAAAGTTATTTAGGCAGTACAGAAACTAAAAGAAAAATAAAAACTGACCCCAATTTCACCGTGTGGACACAATAACATACACATTTTGTCATCTATTTCTTTTTAAAGGTTTTATTTATTTATTTATTTGAGAGAGAGAGAGAGAGAGAGAGAGAGATACAGAGAGCACGAGCAGGGCGAGAGGCAGAGGGAGAGGGAGAGGGAGAAGCAGAGTCTGTGCGGGGTAGGGAGCCTGAAGCGGGGCTTGATCCCAGGATCCTGGGATCATGACCTGAACCGAAGGCATACACTTAACTTGCTGAGCAACCCCTGTGCCCTTTGACATCAATCGTTTTTTTTTTTTTTTAAGATTTTACTTATTTATTTGACAGAGAGAGAGAGATCATAAGTAGGCAGAGAGGCAGGCAGAGAGAGAGGGGGGAAGCAGGCTCCCCGCTGAGCAGAGAGCCCGACGTGGGGCTCGATCCCAGGACCCCAAGACCATGACCCAAGCTGAAGGCAGAGGCCTAACCCACTGAGCCACCCAGGCGCCTCTGACATTGATCTTTTTGATAGGTTTTTCAAAGCCTTCATTGACTTATGGAACAGGGACTCAGTAAGCCTGCACTTTATCTGTTTATCAAGAGATACCTCCAGTGTCCCAGCAGCCTGGTCAAATCTCACACTCTCCTTGGAGAAGATGCTTGTGACTCTTCTCTCCACACTGCAGTGGCCCCACATGGGTGTGCACATTGGTCCCAAGGCCCAGCCTGGGAATCCCAGCCTTGAAGCCTGGACATGGAGCACTCCTGAGCTGGTTCTGGGAACCAGGTAACTGAGAGCAGTGACCTTGGCCAAGGATGCTTCCAATGGGGCCAACCAAGGCTTAAAGAAGAGGTTTTGGTGGCAGCAACAAGACCAATGGGAAACACAATCTAGGTCTTCTTAGTGAACTGGTCACACTTGCTGTTTCTCTCTCTGCCTGGGTGTTTGGACTATATTTGAGGTGGGTGGGGAGGGGGATGAGGCCTCAAGAAGGAGATCCTGGGAGCAGCTGGGCAGTGCAGTTGGTTACGCTTCTGACTCTTGGTTTCAGCTTAGGTTGTGATCCCAGGGTGGTGAGATCCAGCCCCACAATGGGCTCTGCTCTCAGCACAGTCTGCTTGAGACTCACTCTCCCTCTCCCCCACCCACTGTGCACCCTCTCTCTCTAAAAAAAATACATAAAATCTTTTTTAAAAATTAAAAAAAATGTTTTAAAAAGAAGGAAATCCTGGACTTCTTGACAATGCGAGCCCCAGGGTCTCCACCAATTAATTGGTCTCCTACAAAGATTAAGTGGGTCACATTCATAGTCAGATTGGAAAAAAATAATAATCAACTTACTTCAGTTAGTTTTCATTTATTTTTAAATATTTCTAAAGACTTCTGAAAATGTAAAGTCTTCCTTGGATTAATAGAAGTTTCTGACTTAACACACTTACAAAAAGATAAAAATTGCACAGAGTAGAGAAGACCTGCCAGGCCTAGAGTCTTAAGTTCAGTTCCCCAAGGAGACGCTGAGAGAGAGATTCAAAAGCAATTTACAAACCAGAGGAGTCTCTTAACTACAGGGAACAAACTGAGGGTTGTTGGGAGGGAGGTGTATGGAAGGATGGGGCAGCTGAGTGATGGGCATGAAGGAGGGACGTGATGTAACCAGCACTGAGTGTTAAACGCAACTGATGGATCACTAAACTCTACCTTCGAAACTAATAATACACTGTATGTTAATTAATTGATTTTAAATTAAAAAAAAAAAAAAAAAAGCGAGTTTACCTTGGAGGTGATTCCCGGAAGCACCACTAGGGGTCAGTGGAAGTCAGACAGCACAGGAAAGGGAAGGAAGCCAGTGCAGGTGGTTCCTGAGGAGGACTTCTACAGGCAACTGGGGATCCCACGGCATAGAGTGCACTTGGCACCTGACAGATGAGAAACCGGAAGCTTTTCTTATTGACGTCCATGCCCATGGTCATTGATGATTGGTTGGGGACTGCCAGCATAGCCTGCCCAATGCACAGGCCAGATAAAAAAGGCACAGTGCCAGAGAAAGCCAGATGTTGCAAGAGCTTGAAGTTAAGAAGCCATCGAACTGACTCAGAAAGATGAATGCCTGCAGAAGGGCTGTGGCCCGGGCAACCAAGAGCATCTGTTACACCTGGAAAATGGTTCTCCTTCCCCAATCCTACCAGGCAGCTCTCAACAGGAGGATATTGAGTCTGGCTTGTCTGATTTTATTTATTTATTTGAGGGTGAGGCAGGGTAGGGCAGAGGGAGAGGGAGAAGCAGGCTGCCCGCTGAGCAAGGAACTCAATGCATTGCTCGATCCCAGTACCCTGGGATCATGACCTGAGTCAAAGGCAGATGCTCAACCGACTGAGCCACCCGGGTGCGTCATAGCCTGCCTTGTCTGTTAATTAAATGCCATTTTGATCTCCCTTCCTTGCTGATAGCCTCCTTTAATTGCTAGCTCTGTTCCTGAGTTGGGCTCACTCGGACGCAGCATGCTTTTCAGGTATGTGGACAGAAAGCAGGGTGTCTATAGGTAATTGCATTAATAAGGAGACCATCATTCTGAAGGTGGAAGTCTTTCATGTAATTCATTCTGGGACAGAATCGTCTTTCTTCCCCTTTCAACCACAGGCATCTCCCTGTCTGTTGTGGAGGTCTGGAAGTACTTCAAGCTGCTTTAAGAATCTTTTAGGACCCAATGTTGCCAATGCGTGCTCTCCTCTAACAAACTTCCCCCAAGGGGCTCGTTTTCTGGTTACATGTTGGAGGCAAAATCCAGCTGTTAACACCAACCTCTCTGTTGAGGGTGGGAGGGCAAGAGGGATAGGAGAGTCCTGATAACGATAGCTTTCTAAAATGGGTTTTGTAAGTAAAATATCCTATGACTTCCTGGGGAATCACTCCTCTTGTTTTATTCATTGTGTTGGGGAACACCTGGCACTTTGGAGTTCTTCATCAATTGTTGCACTTTCCTTTTACTAAGAAATTACAATGTCTTTGTGTGTGTATGTGTTTTTAAGATTTTTCTTATTTATTTGAGAGAGAGAGAAAGAGAGAGAGAGAGAGCATGGGCAGGGGGAGGGGCAGAAGAAGAGGGAGAAGGAGATTCCTCACTGAGGAGGGAGCCTGATGCAGATCTCAATCCCAGGACCCTGGGATCATGACCTGAGCTGACGGCAGACGCTTAACCTATGGAGCCACCCGAGCACCCAGAATTTATAATTTCTGTTGTGTTGTTGATACACTTTTTTGTTTTTCAGGGGTTTAAGGTTATTGTGATTTCAAATATTTATAGATCTTCCTCCACTTACATTGGAAGTACAACTGGACAATCCCATCGTAAGTAGAAAATACTGTCAGTCAGAAATACATTTAATACACCTAACCTCCCAAACTTCATAGCTCAGCCTAGCCTACCTTACATGTGTTCAGGATATTTACATTACCCTCCAGTTGCACAAAATCATCTAACATAAAGCCCTTTTTAGAAGTTGACAATCTCATTTAATTTGTTGAATACTGTACTGATAATGAAAAATGTATTTTGGAGTAGAATAGTTAGACAAATATCTATTGTTTACCTTCATGGTCATGTGGCTGACTTTGGGGTGTGTCTCACTGCACCTGCCCACCATCATGAGAAAGGATTGACCACTGTTAGCCTGGGAAAAGATACAAATTCAGAATTTGAAGTACGATTTTTACAAAATGTGTATTTCCTTTGCACCTAGTAAAGTTGAAATGTCATTAAGTTGAGCCACAAGTCAGGGACCATTTGTATATTCAAATTATATATATGTTACTTATATAATATATGATTTCAAATTACATATATATTTATAACATATATAGTTCAATTGTATATACTATATAATTCAAATATATATGTTTCAAATCCATATATAATTTTAATGGGGCATTCAAAAGGGGGTACATATACAGGTGTCTGTTCAATCTGTCTTTTGAACTGAAATGTTATTTTATTGTTTAATGGTATACTCCATACTGTTTATTATTATGATGATATTAAAAATAGTAAGAAGGATCTCTATGCACTGATAGGATAAGATGATTATGAAAAAAAATCTGTCAGGGCACCTGGGTGGCTCAGTTGGTTAAGTGACTGCCTTTCGCTCAGGTCATGATCTTGGGGGTCCTAGGACTGAGTCCCATGTCGGGCTCCCTTCTCAGTGGGAAGTTTGCTTCTCTCTCACCCTCTGGCCCTCTCCCTCCCACTTGTATGTGTATGTTTATGTATGTGCTGTCTCCCTCTCTCAAATAAATAAATAAAAGCCATAAAAAAGAAAAAAATCTGTCAATCAAAGTAGTTACAGAATAGTAGGTTTGTGATAAAGAGTAGTAATCTCTCTCTTTCTTCCTCCTACCCCCCTTCCTTGTCTCCTCCTCTCCCTCTCTTTTGGTTTAGGAAAGGTCTAGAGAAAGCGCACACAATATTTAATAATGTAGTGGTGAACTGAATTGTCCCCCACACCCCCTGCTGCACCATTAATACGTTGAAACCTTAGTCTTTAATGTGATGATATGTGAAGTGGGGACCTTTGGGAAGTGATTAGGGTTAGAGAAGGTCATGAAGATGGGGTCCTTATGCTGGGATAAGTGCCCTTATAACAAGAGACACCAGAGGGCTTGCTTGGTCACTCTCACTGGGCCATGTGAGGACACAATGAAAAGATGACCAGGAAGAGGGCTCTCCCCAGAACCCAGCCACGTGGCACCTTAATCTTGGACTTTTAGCCTCCAGAACTGTGGAAAGGACAAAGAGGAGACTTAAGTCCCTGCCCTCTGGATACTGGGCAGTGTTCTGCAGTAAAGGAAATTGGGCGGGGGCGGGGGCGGGGGGAATAGTTAGGAGGGTGGGAAGCTGAAGTCCGGGAAACCATTTGTCTCAGGCTGCTGGAAATAGACCTTTGGAACTTCCTGGCTCAAGGTTCAGACGAGCAAGAGATACAGGCAAGTGTGCAGCGGCTAGCGCCCTCAGGTGGTCAGACACGTGTAATGACAGACCCACGGAGTAGGGGGACAAGAAATGCTCTGGCTACCTTTCCTCCTGTCATATCCTCTTCTGCCCACTCCCTGGCTGTCCCCAATCTAGTGAGCAGAGTTAAACCACATTAAAAAGCTGTACCTGTGAGTGTTTTGGCACTCTCTTCCCCTCATGTTTCTAATGCTTCTTTTCCCAGTGGCCGCATCCTTGCAGCTGTGTAGGTAAGGGGATACAGAAGGATTCATGCCTGATGGAAGATAGGCAGAATTTCGTCCTGTGCTCCTGGAACAAGCATCTGAAGGTTCTGTAACATACCTCATCTTCTCCCACACAGAAGCTAAGTTCAGCTGGGTAGACTGGAAAATCCACTTTGGTCTTAAGGTCTTCTTAGTGAATGGACAAGATGGCTTCCACCAGATGGTCTTAAATAGGGAGTAACTGAGCTGGACGAATTATTATTATTATTACTGATGTCATTTCCATTTAGTTACTCTTTCTTCATTCTTGATCCCCTGCTATAATACTATCTAGTATTGAAATGCCATTATAACCCCCCAAAAAGACTGGGAATTTGATAGCTTGTGGGAAGGAATGAGACTATTGCTTAAACATCCCAAGGTTTACATGTGTTAATATAAATCTGATAATAATACTTGATCTGCATTTCAGATATTCCCAAGAATGCTTGGGAAAAAAGAAAACTAATTTATATTCTATGTGCTAATTACTCCAGAAGTGAATGGAAGGTTGAACTGACATGGGTGTCCTGTTATTTTGGTATGAATATTAAAAAAAAAAAAAAAAAACCCAGATTGGTTCCTTTCACATGTATCACAAAAATTCAGGGATTGAAACAGGATTTTTATTGATTGATTGATGTACACCTACTTATAAAACATTTGACACAGTTCTTTGCCATCTTGATCTTGGGAGATCATGGTTCTGCTTGGCAGAATCTCAAAACGTGTTCCTGGAACAAATACTCAAATATGTTCTAAGTCTGCAACAGTCAAAAGTAATTCTTCAATTCAAATCCTAAATATTTGGCCTGTTTCTTGGTAGCAAAACTGTCTACACTTCCATTTCCCTTTGTATCATCAATGCAAGAGTATGGCAACAGCATAAAATGCTGACAACAGAGCTCTTTCAATTTTTTTCTGCCTTGCTTCTCAATTTTTCAGTGGAAACACTTAGACTGTCAAAAATAATTACTGTAATGTTGTTATCTGATCTGGAAAGTCTAACAAATACTATTTTCTGATTTAGATGCAGTAATTCATGAGGCACTGGGATCAGAAAGGAATTCCTGTCCTTTCTATTCTTGACAACATCTCTGCTTCCCTGGTTTAGTTGAGATTAATCCCATCTCCTCCTACAGAATCTGTCTCAAAGCTCACCTTCCTGTGGGCAGTCTATTCTGAGAAACTCTTCCCTGTTTTCCTCTCTTCTACCTTAAACAATCCTCTGTTAATATTTACACTGTGCATAGGGCGCCTGGGTGGCTCAGTCAGTTTGGGCATCTGACTCTTGATTTAAGCTCGGGTCATGATCTCAGGGTCCTGGGATCAAGCCCCAGGTCAGGTTCTATGCTCAGAGGGGAGTCTGCTTGAAGATTCTCTCTCTCCCTCTGCCCCTCTCCTCACTTGTGCTCTCTCTCTCTCAAAAATAAATGAATCTTTTAAAAAAATATTTACACTGTGCATTTGTGTTGTGTCAATGGGAAACTATTAAAGTTTTTTAGAAGGGAAGATGTATGGTATGATTTACAGTTGAGAAATACCATTCTTGCTATAGGATAGGGTATATGTCCAAGGGGGATGAGTCTTGTCAATGAACTGGGGCATCGGTAGTGAGGGAACAAGGAGGAGATGCCAGAGAGGTGGTTTAGAAGTAATCAAAGACAATTGATAATGATTTAGTCTAAAATGACAACAAGGTTTTGAACCCAAGATACTGGGAAGATGGGGCAGCTTTAAGCCAGCTGTGCTACAGAAGGAGAGGAGCAGACCTGTAGGAGATGTCTGTACAGAGGATAGAGACACCCGATGAGTCCTATTGTAGATGTCTATAGAGAGAGAGGACATCTACATGGGATTTTTTTTTTTTGCCTTTTATTTTTTTTTTAATTTTTAAAAATTTTTAAATTTTTTATTAACATATAATGTATTACCAGCTACATGTGATGTTTTGTAGACACCCGTAAGTTGGAAATTTCAGTGTAGTGTTTGGGAGAGGAGATGGAACTGGAGACATAGTGTGGTAGGTGTTTGTGTGTGTGTGTGTGTGTGTGTGTTAGACAAATCTGTGTGAGGCCATGAGACCACAAGAAAAGTGCCTTAAGTAAAAATTGAAAAGGACCTTGGGCATTTTTACATTTAGAAGGTTGTGGATAAGGAAAGAAGGACATTGGGAAGGAAGTCTCAAACTAGTAGGAGCAGAATGTAGAGCCTTACCTTAGAAACAGTGTTGTATTGAATTTATCCATACAATTAGATTTAACAGACATTTATTGACCCACTAGAAAGACATACTGCTGAGCTCTAAAAACACAAAAGTGGTTTTTGCTCTTAATGAACTTCCAAAGGAAATGGAGAGATGGACACATATCAGGTGAGTCATGCAGAATGGCAATGTTCCACCAATTTTGACCCCAAAAAATGCAATTTCAGACAGACCAACCTAATCTAATTAGACAAACACAATTATAGTCTTGATGGAGTTTTTAACAATGTCATTTAACAAAACTCCATACACAGTTTTAAACAATGTCATTTCTATACACAGAGAAAAGACTCAGATGGAAAGACATGTCCCAGAAGATCTAACACATAGATATTTTTCTGAATGACTTTCTGAAAAAAATTGCTTAGACCTTAGAACCTTGTGAAATGTCCTCTAACCTAAGGTTGACTTGCCTTATTGTTGCTGACAAATACTTCTCATTTATGACCAGAGACAGGAGAGAGTTTTGGTTTCTCTGTTAATGATCCAACAACCATCCTGAGATCATCCTGTCATTCTGATCAGACCAGCTGGGTTCCATGCTCACCCTCCATCGCAGCTGGGGAATTCCACGTGTTTCTAACACTCGGGTCTGGAATATTACCCATCCATGAATGGGAAGAGGCATCAAACCCACATTGGTGAGCTGCCCTCCAATGGAGACTGGGAAGGCAACCAGCCATGTCACTTCGGAGCTGAAGGAGCAGGGTGAAGGTTCAGGTTTGGAAAGACTGCTTTGTTACATTGTAGTTGTAAACATCAGAGGTGTGCATGGTTGAAGACAAACCAGTGAGGAGGGGATCGAAGGAATCCTGGCAAGAAAAGATGAAGGCAGGGGTGATGGGGTGTGGTGGGGCAATGCAAATCAAAAGAAGGTGGGCTGATGCAGCTTATGGTAAGGCAGAGCTATTGAACTTGGGGACCACCTTGAGGAGGAGAGTGAGAGAGACAAAATCAGGGTAGGAATGACTCACATTTCTTCCATGGTAGTTGGTATAAATGGTGGTGCTGTCACTGGAAGAGGAAGTGAAGGGGGAAGACATTTATATTTTGGTGGAAAGATAACAGTGTATTTCCCCCCCTTTGACTTTTTCTCCACTTTGGTTGAGAAAGTTGGGGGAATATAAAACTGTGAGATGGGTGAATGGTTTGGAACCTGGAAAAGGCTAGAAAGGGCCAATATCTTCCTGGAAAGACTGTGTGGTGAGAGAGAGAGTGGGTGTGGGTTGGACAATGAAGGGCAGAGGCAATGAAGTCATGGGGCAGGGGTTCCCATATATGTACTGGAGAGAAGGGCATAGGTCCTAAGGACTCACTTTATAGTCACTCTCTGTGAAAGGACATTCCTAACACACATTCCATGGGGATGTGGTGATATGTACATGAAGACATAGGTAAAATCCTTAGCAGAGTTCCCAGCATGTGATAAACACATAGGTAATGTTCTTAAAGGAGCAAGACCCAGAGGGATTTGTGTCCCAGGAGATCAGGTGAGAGAGAACAGTGTCAAAAATCTGGGACTTACTCTATGGAAGGAGGAAAAGGAGCCTCACTGGCTTTGGCAACAAGGAGAGACTATTGCCCTCGGAAGATGCAGTTTTGAAGTTGTGTTGGGGATGGGATCTGGCTGCAGGTGGGCTGTACACCCTAAAAAAAGGTGAGGCCAAGGGAGCCAGCATGACCTTCAAGTACGAAGAGAGGGAAGGGGAGGAAGAGGGTAATATCTAGAGGGTCTTTAAGGTCATAAATTTTTGTCCCTGGGTTGGTTTTGTTTTCATTTTAACATGATAGGTTAACATAATAGGTCCATTTCTGGATCTCTTTGTGTGTTTCCAAGATATCCTTTTAACTCAAATTTTAGAAAGGATTATAGAAAATACTGATCATCCATTACTCAGGATGAAGGCCTTTTCTTCCTGTAGGTTTAAATAAGACAGGCTTGTTTGGATATAAAGACTATCCTTTTAATCAAGATAAATGGCTTGAAACTGTTAGAAAAACCTTTTTTTCCCCCCTCTAAATCACAGTCTGCTTAAGATCAGCCTAATCAGACAAGACAAGGAAATTACACTGTATTTAGAAACATGGGCAAGAAGATAAAGATTGGACTGGGTGCAAATCTTTTTGAACAGATGCATTGCCAGTTAAAATGCACACACACACACACACATACATATCATGATACCCATAGAACTCTACGACCCACACCTCAATTTTTCAGTGAGGAAACTGAGGCCAATCCCTGGCCCCCACCACAGCCCCATAATGATGTAGTTAGTCAGTAACAGGTGGGACCCAGTGTCTAGGTCTCGTGACTTGGTTCAGGTAACTGGTGTTTATCCCTGTTTCTCACCAGCAATCTGTGAACCCAGAATTCAGTTTTCCCTTCTATGTTCTATACAGCCAGAGAGCACTGCACAGACATCTGTTATTAGGATATATTTATTATATGTTATTATGACATTATCTCTTCTATTGGAACCTGCAAGGTGAGGGCTACCTTTTAATCATTGCTGCTGCTAAAGATGTGTATCTATGGTGCTCTCCACTGGCCGGGAGACTCATGTACTGAATACATGAATCAATGAATGGACAAACAAAGGAGCAATGTGATTGATATCAATTTCTCCTTATGCAGATTCATGGCATGATAGGTAGGCTCTGATACTTGGGTACTTTCTGTACACTCATGATCCAAATAGACCTGCTCCAGAGCCCTTCCTCCAAAAGGAGGATTTCTATTACTGCAGTCTATTTGGAGTGTCTCATTACAGATGTCATGGGAACACATGTTCTTCTGGCAAGGATGGGTAATTTCTCTTGAAAATGAGATTATTTTCATGGATCTCAAAGCATCTGGGGTATCTCCACAATGTATTGTAACTTGGGTGTAATGTGTGGTTTTACTTTTTTTTTTTTTTTTTTTTTTTGCTAGAAGTTCTGATTTCAAAATACCACCCCAAATTAAAAGTAGAACATCCCAATTCAGCTCATAATTCAGCAGAGAAATCATTCGGTGGAGGATCCACACTCTCTGTAGGTAATCAAACCAACTACTCATCTTGGCAGATTCCTGGATGCCTTTTGCCTTAAGACAGTAATGACTTAGAGTCCCCAGATATGGCCCCTTAGAACTCCTTCCATTGGGAAGGCTCAGTCAGTTAAACAGCTGCCTTTGGCTCAGGTCATGGTCCCATGGTCTTGGGATCAAGCCCTGCATCAGGTTTCTTGCTCAGCAGAGAATCTGTTTCTCCTTCTCCCTCTGCTGTTCCTCCTGCTAGTGCTTTCTCACTCCCTTTCTCTGTCAAATAAATAAATAAAATATTAAAAAAAAAACCCTTCTGTTGTTCAAATTAGAGGAAGTTGACCTTTTCCACAAGTGAATAGAATAAAATTTCAAAGGATTCATCACCCTTTTGGCTGTTGACCATCTTCCTCCAGTGTATGCCCAAACATCAATGATAACTCCATTACTCTCCACTCTTTCCTACTTACTCCTCAACCTCCTGCAATCACTTCCCACCTCAGCACTACTTACCTCCACAAGGTTTACCAAACTCCTATAATATAAGCTATGTTCTTGTTTCTTTCCCCACGTTGACAATTAAACATGAGTTTCACACTAAAAAACCAGAAACAAGTGAAGAAAGTAACTCTTAAGCGATAAAGCCATTGGTAAGCAAGTCAGGTATGTGCATGGTGAGTTCCCCACTTGAAAAGACACACAATGTCTAGACCTGGGGAGAGAGGATAGGAGAGAGAAGCAGAGACTAAGGAGGCAGGAGAAGGTGACATGGAAAATGTCATAAGAGCACTTGGCTTGCCCTCATTGCTTCCATCGAAGGTGACCAGGACAAGAGTAGAAAGGGAGTCAAGACTTACCTGCAAAGATTTGAGCAGTGGTACTCTGTACTCAAGCAGTACTTTGCTGTACTGAACAGGTGTCTATCAGTTTCACCTGCTAGGAAAAAAACTCATCTCAAGTTAGCCGAAGCCAAAAGGAATTGCCATCAATTCATGTAACAGAAAAGTCCAAGAGTTAGTTCCATTTCAGGCATGGATGGATTGAGGTTTCAAGAAACAATATCATCATGTTCTGTCCCTTCTGCCCTCCTCATTTCTTGGTTCTGCTTCCATCTGTGTTGGCTTCATTCTCTTATAAACGATCTCCATGTAATGTGACATTTCCAGGTTTATCAGGTTCTTAAATCTCATGCTTTCAGAAGGATTGATAACCTTTCAGACTTCCAGAATCAGTCTCTTCAAAAGGATTCTGGCTGACCACAGTTAGACTGCAAGCATACCTTGGAACAGTATCTGTGTCTAAGGGAGTTGGATATACTTTGCTAACCTCAGCCATGTATCTATCGCTGGGGCAGTGGACACTCATACCTTGATTGATAGTTCTACCAGAATTACACGATGTGGAGCAGAGCAGTTCCCAAAGGGAAATATTATGGACCAAAAAAACCAGTAACAGTTGCACAAGTTAATTAACAGAACACAAATTAATTCTGTAATTCTGAGGAAGCTAAGGTAAACAAAAATGATAAATAAAGGGTATGATACAATAAAAATATCTTATATCAGTGGTAGGTACCCTTGACCTTCTAGATATCTCAAGTGAAGCTCCAACACAGAAGGGAGAATTTGTCGTGTGTGTCCTCATATTCCTAGTGCCTGGGATGTAGTAGGTGTTTAATCACAGTTTCTTTGGAATGGAGTTTCAAGTAAACTGAAATTTAAATAGTAGGCTGGTGACTACTAAGTCACAAGGGCAAAGGTGGAAGGGTTTTCCCTATCAAGGTTAGAATCATATTAGTGGGTCCTCTCCATTGGGCAGTTGTAGAGGCAGTGGACTTCCAGATGAGAGGATGAAGGATGTAATCAATAGCGTCCTACAACCGGATCTCCAAGGGGGAAAAAAAAAACAACACAACAATCCTGATTTGTAGCAATTGCTAATTTCTATTGTGTAAATACTACCATTGTGGTTGATTTCAAGCCATCCACATGAGGCACTGAAGGCAGAGTTAGAAGGGGATGCACACAATTAGTTGTTGGGAGCCTGTACTAGCTGGCTTTAGCCCAGCACTGAATATAACCCAACCTTCTATGCTTTGTTGAAGACTCTTTAGTATGAATGCCTTGGAAGGGGTTGACCCATTGTATGTAAAATCTGGGGTTTTCTGGGGGCAAGAGATAGAAATCTAAAACCCTTATCCCTGTATGTGAAATTAGTTAATCATAACAAAGTGACCCAAAGTGGTTTTGATAAGATGCTTGATCAGATAAGGGCCCCAACCACTCCAAAGAGAAACTCCCCATGAGGACAGCAGTTGCTTTAGTGACCTGGGCACAACATTGGCCCAAGGGTTTCTAAGAATTCCTGTGTCACCCACGGCTGAGGCTAGAAGCTACTCTGTACTCAGCCACCCAGGCAAGGGTGTTGTCCTTCAGAGAGAATAAGGTTAAGACCTTGAGTGAAACTAAAAATATTATAGTCGTGAAGCCCACTGTGTGCAGATTTCCAGAGAACAAAGACATCACCACGGCAGTGGACAAACATATTCCATGGCAAGGTATGAGTTATAACAGTAACGCACGCCAGGAGTTTGCAAGTAAGACTTAACTCCTCATGGAGTGTTTCAGTCAGAATATGCAACACTGTGCTGTGGTAACAAGCAGTACTGAACTTTCAGGGGCTTCATACAACATGAGTTATCTCTCACTCACTCTGTATGTCCATCGTGAAGACTCAGATTGATGGAGATTGCTTCTGGATGCCTGTTTCTGTCTTTGCAGGGGCAGAAAGGGATGTGGCAGTCGCCCACATTGGATCTTAAATGAGACATCACTTCTTCTCTGTTGTCATTGACTAAAGCAGATACCAAGTGGGCAGGATTGTGCAATCTTGGCATGTGCCCAGAAAATAGAGCTGGCCAACAGCACTAAGAAATGCAGAAGCTGATTGAAATTTCTAATGATTTTCTCTCTCTTAACCTTTGGAAGACAGAACCAGGCTTGTTTGATGTCTGAGCTGAGTAAACCCCCAGAATCTTGAGCAGTTCAGTTGGAGGAATGCCTAAAGGAGATACTCAACCTGGTTCATAGGGGAAGCCTCTAGCCATGGAATGAGCTATTATACATATAATGCAGAATATAAAGAGAGGTAGCAGTTTGGGTATGTCAAAGGTAAAATAAATCAAATCAGGCACATGCTGAATGCATGAGTGAGTGAATAGATACATAAATGAAACTTCATTCGAAAGGAATTATACCTCTCTTCTATAAACACCTTTTGTGACTTTTCTTGGATATTTTCCCCTGCAGCTCCCATACCTTTCATTCAGTCACATTATTAGGGGCACCTGGGTGGCCCAGTGAGATGAGTGACTGACTCTTGATTTCAGCTCAGGTCATGATCTCAGGGTCCTGGGACTGACCCCCCTACATCAGGTTCCCTGCTCCTCAGGGAATCTGCTTGAGATTCTCTCTTTCCCTCTCCCTCTGCCCCTCCCCACTGCACGCTCATGCTCTCTCCCTAAAAATAAATAAATAAATAAATCTCAATTGCATGATTACTGTAGGTGAGAATAATCATTTACCTTCCTAGCTTGATAAGAAGTCACCATAATCAGGTTTACCCCTCTCCCATTACGTTTCATACAGGGAATTGAAAGATTTATGTTTTTTAATAACTGGGAGCCAAATGCTGAATGGGGATGCAATAAAGTTAGAAAGACTTGGATTTTATCCCACAGCACAGAAGTTTACAAAAGATCACAAAACTCTTTTGTCCTAATTCGTTGAATTGTTCTTAAAGACATCCATAAGCAAAGCATTCTTTTTGAAATGTAACAAACAAAACAGTAAAATACAGTGAAAATCTCTGTCCTACCACACTTGGGCCCCCTCTCTGGGGTAGCGTCGTTCACGCTGTGGGTTTAACCATTTCCATATCATCAAAAGCAACGTACTGGGTCCCAGTCAGGAGTGTTTAAGGAAAGTGACGTGGGATCAGATAGCAATTCTGAATGTGGTAAGGATGAGTATTCTTCTTTGAGAACTTAGTTTCAAGTGTGTATGTATCGTTTCCTCATCTATGAAATGAGGGTTATAATAGTGTCTACTTTATGGGTTGTTGACTGGATTAAATGAACTGTTTTATGTAAGATGCTTGGAACAGCAGCTGGTACTTTGCAAGTACAATATAGACTTGTCATCATCACCTTCATCATCCTCACGAGGGCACATTTTTTCTAAGGGGAAGGTGGAGAAAGGTGTTTTATTTGCATTTGGATTTGTCTATAGCTATTCACCAGTGAGCCGGATTTTCTTTTCATATGTTTGTTGACCCTTTGCATATTTCCTTGGGTAAATTTCCTGCTTCTTATTCCATGCCCATTTGTCTGTTAGTTATTTGATTTACAAAAAATTATTTTGTCTTTCTTTATACAATAGGGATACAAACTCCTGACTCTAACATTAGCAAATATTTTTTCCCCCAATCTGTCACAGCCCTCTGGACTCTATTTATGGTGTCCTTTTGTCATTTTGACATTGCTGGGTTTTGAAATAAAATTTATTATTTTTTTAAATGGCTTTGGAATTCCTTTCTTGCTTAATAAGAACTTCCACATCCAATGGCTAAATATTCTCCTAAATTTTCTCCTAATAATCGTTCTTCCTCAAATTTTTTACATTAGTTCTTTAATCTAGCTGAAGTTTATTTTTGTCTATGGCCTGAAGTAAAGGACTCTCATTATTTTATTCCATATGAATAGCCAATTATTCCAGTCTCATTTATAAAATAAACCATTCTTTCATGACTGAATTTAAATACCTCCATTATCACATATTAAGTTCCTATATATACTTGGATTTATTTCTGGACTTTTTTATACTGATTTCCTCTGTCTTTTGCCAGTACTGTATTACTTTGATTGCACCAATTCATAGTCTCTTAGTCTACATTTTTTCTACAATATTTTAACAATTCTTACACATTTATTTTTCAGTATCAAACTTAAAATCACTTCACCATTTTCATTAAAGAACCCTTTATGATTTTATGGGAAGCTAAATTTATTTGTATTGAGAAAGATAGACTTTTTTTTTTTTTAAAGATTTTATTTATTTATTTGACAGAGAGAGATCACAAGTAGACAGAGAAGCAGGCAGAGAGAGAGAGGGAAGCAGACTCCCTGCTGAGCAGAGAGCCCGATGTGGGGCTCGATCCCAGGACCCTGAGATCATGACCTGAGCTGAAGGCAGTGGCTTAACCCACTGAGCCACACAGGCGCCCCAAGATAGACTTTTTTATGATGTTTTCCATCCACTTATTTAGAAATTTTATGTTTTTATTGTGTTCTTCACATAGATGTCTTTTGCTACGTTGATTCTTTAGAAATTTAAAGTCTCTGATGTGATCATTAATGGAATTTTTAAAACCCTCTTTTCATTACAAATAACCCTTGCTAGTATAAAGACAATTTTTGCATTTTTGTGTACTTATTAAACTTAAAAAAATCCCTTGCCCTTTAATCGCCATAGTTTCAAAAAATATTACTATATTTTCTTGGGTGTTCTATGTGTTAAAAAAGAAATAATTCCAGTCTTTCCCAGGAATGTGACCTTAACTAGTAAGTCTGGAATCACCTGGTTAGCATTAGTGAGGTAATCTGTCTGATACACCCCATCCTTCCCTCATAGGAAGGTGACCTTGCCTGAAACAATCTGCTGTTTCCTTGTTCTTCCCACTTTCTGCTTCTGAAAGCCTTCCATTTTGTTCCTCAGAGCTCCCTTCTGTCTGCTAGATGGGAGGCTGCCCGATTCATGAATCATGGAATAAAGCTAATTTGATCTTCAAATTTACTCAGTTGAATTTTTTTTTAACATAGGCATATGGTTACATAATCTATAAATAAAGATAATTTGCTCTTTTCATTTCCAAATTTATACCACCCATTTTATTTTCTTTTATTATTGCATTAGCTAGAATTGCCAAAACAATGCTGAATACAACAGATGTTTGAAGGCACCCCCATTTTCTTTCTTCCTTTAATGAGATTGCTTACTATTTTATATTTAATGTTTGATTTTAGACTTTGATAATAGTCTTTATAATGCTCAGGACATGTCTGTTTATTTCAGCAATAGTTGAATAGTTGTGACTGCTGAAATTTATCAAATGCCTTTCACAGCCTATATATCTAATTTGTTGTGACAATTAATTTATGGATAAATGTTTTAATATTGATCCATCTTCCATTCCTGGAACAAAGGACTACTTTGAATGCAAAGAGGGAAAAATGGTAAAAGAAAAAGAAGAAAAAAAACTGTGTATGAATGTGTGTAGAGAGAAAAAAAAAGTAGATATCAAAACACAACTAGCAAGTGTGGTATGATCACTGATATTTGGACGTACTAGGAGAAAAAAGAAAGAAGGGAAAAGAAATCTCTAAGAATGTAAAACAAGCAAAACAAAAACCAGATCTTATTTCCAGATAGGTCTAATTCCTTTTTTGGCAAGGTACCAAGGGGCGTTTGCCTCCTGATTTCTGAGTATAGGAGAAAACTATTTTCTATCTGCTGGATCCAGGTTTGGGCACAATATTTGTGTAAAACTGTTGCGGAGGGGATGTTGACTATGGTCTTCCTAGTATTTGGAAACGGCTACAGATATTATTTCTTTTGTTCTTAAAATATATTTATTTACTTGAGGTAGATAGCAAGAGTGAGAGAGAGAGCATAAGCAGGGGAACAGCAGGTAGAAGGAAAAGCAGGCTCCCCACGGAGCAGGGAGCCCGAGGTGGGACTCGATCCCAGGACTCTGGGATCATGACCTGAGCTGAAGGCAGATGGTTAACTGACCAAGCCATCCAGGCACCCTTATCATTTCTATACTTATTACCAAATAAGTGAATTGTTTCTTCCAGTGCCCATATTTAATTACATGTTATATATTTAATTATATAACTCTTAGTAAAGAGTTATTTCTAGATCCCAAATATCTCTCAAAGCTGACCTTATCTCTTTCCCCAGAGCCAACACTCTAGGTCAAGGCTTTTAATTTCCCACTTAGAAGGGAAGAATACCAAGCCCAAAGGGCAAAGATCCAAGAGAATGAGCTTGACAGATGGTCACCATAGAGCTTGACATGATACAAAACGGAACAAGGGGAGGAGGCAAATGGAGAGACCATCAATCCTGACTGAATGTTAGAATCATAGGGATAGCCCAGACCCCAGCCCAGATAATCTCACCAAACCAGTCCAGGGTAGGACCTACACATTATAATTTTATAAGCACCTCAGCCCTGGGTCATTTTAATGCACAGGCTGAGTTGATAGTATTTGAACAGTGGTTCTGGAAGAATGGGTGCTGGACAACCTTGGGAACTTGTCACACAAATTCTGGGTGCCACCCAGACCTACTGAATCTGAGAGTTGGGCCCAGCAATCTGCCTTGTAGTCAAGCCACTGGGCAACTCTGATGCTGGTGAGAACCACTCCCAGAGAGAGTCAAGGAGCATCTAGAGAACCACACCCTTAATGGATCACAGGCTCCAGTTCTGAGATAACACTCTGACTGCCACAGAATGGCCAAGAACGATGTGCATCCAAGAAAAGGCGTTGACTTTGGTTGATGAGGGGACCAGAGGTATCCCAAAGCAGTTTCGGTGCAGAGGTCCTCCAGGAGGAGGGAGTCTTGATTCTCAGAGTTGAGGGGGAGGAGATGACAAGGAAGAGGTGGAAGTGGGTCTGGCCTGTTTGCTGCAGACCTGGGACCACGGAAGGTGGAAGAAAACCAGAGTTGAACCTAGAAGCAGCAATCAAGTTCATGCAAAGAGGATTTTTGTTTGTTATCTTTTTGGGAAAACAGTAGGTTTGGTCATGGAGAAATTTCTGTGCAGAGAGAAAGGTTGGTTTTGGAAATTAAAAAAAAAAAAAAAAAAAGGCGATTCCTCGTTTTCTAGGTCAAGAGATGCCCTCTCAACTCAAGGTTAGTTTGGATAAACCAGTAGTCCATTTGCATCTGATTTTTGCATTGACCTTTAACAGCAAATGAATAAACTTGAAAGGAAAAAAAATCAGAAGTGTTTCAGATGGCTCTGTGTCCCTAAGTTTAATGGCACCTTCCTAGGTGCACCACATGTGCCCTTTGAGGGTGCCACTGAGAAAGAGCCCCTTCATTCCTCTGGGACTCCTGCTTCTCTCTTGGGCTGCATCTGCCCACACCCTTCTCCTTGCAGGTCCAACTCCTGCCCACCCAACTCCCTCCACTGCCACCCTCGACTCCCACTGGCCTCACATCTGATCAGCAACTGAGCAACCTTTATTATCCTCGCTGTTTAAAGCCAGTTTTCAGTTTGATACTTTTTCCACTCATGAATGTCTAAAGAGGATGCAGCTTTGCACAGCCTTTTGCCTTCTTGCCTCCTCCTCCTTCAACACTCCTCCCTACTCTCCTTTATTTATGAGGCTCTCAGTCGTAGACCTTATGTTGATGCTTGTCAATGTTTGGTTCCAGCACATTTTCTTTGTTCCCAGATTAACCTCCCAGATACCTCTGTCATCACCCCCTGGGGCACACCTGGGGGGGTCCTGTTTTTAAGACTTCTACTGTAAATCTCTGACACAACCTGCTTCCTGCTCTGGAAATCTCACAACAAAGAGGTCTCCTCAATTAGCATAATTACTATAGTTCCTGCATGCATAATTGTCCCGCCCCAGAACATTAATTTACCATTCATGCTCTGCAGGATTGTAAGACCCGGGACCAAATGTGATCCGGAGTTGGGCTTCCTTTGCCTGGTCTGGTGTCCCTGGGAGTATTCATGTCCCTGTTAGGGGGATAGGGGCTGAGAAACCCTGGAGGATTTGGGTGGCAGGTTAGAAAGAATAATGTGTTGACAGTTAGTCAACAATTTAAAGCAAGAGCCTGCACTCTTAGAAAAATTACACCTTGGCTTGAAAGAAAGAGATGTGTGTTTCAATGACTGATTTTATTGCTAATTATTTTGTTTTCACTATCTGCTGTGTAAATAGTGCCCCAACAGGGACCCTATATCCTCTTGGGGTAAGAGTCTGTAATAGCAATGATGTCTAGGTTTCTTCTATTTCTAAAGGGCATTACCACTGCAGAGTCCTTTCGAAGAGATCATCCCTCTTTAGAAACATTATATTCTATTAAGGAATCACAATCTTTGCTCTAATTTACAAGCGTGAAGGGATCACATTGCCTCACATATCAGGTTGCTGGGTGTCCTTCACTAAGAAACACAGCAACACACCCGAAGGCAAAGAAAATGAAGTTTCACTTGATAACGTGTACATACTAGTGGATTAGCCTGGTTGGTTGTTATATTTATAAAATTTTTGCTCTTTTTAAAGCCGGTCCTTCCATTCCAGCATAGCTCAGATCATGTTCAAAAGAAAAAAACAAGCTCACATACATGGATTAGCTGTAGACTGGCATTGATCTGTAAATTGGTTCCTAACACTACAATATGGTGGCATTGAATTTCTAAAGTTCTAGTCTGAAATATTTGTATTTCTTTACTGTGTGTGTTTTCTTCTGTTGCAAGTAACAAAAAGACCAAATTTGCAGAAGTCAGAGAGAAAGAGAAGAGCGAGAGAGAGACTTTATTGGCATAAACAGGACTTGATTTCTCTCCTTTCTTGGTTTTTGGCTTTGGCAGGGTTTGTTTTTAGTTTTTGTTTTTGTTTTTTTTCCCCCTCAGGCGGCTCTTTCCTCCTAGCGATAGGACAGCCTCAGAAATTCTCACATATGAGGCAGAGCAGAAGAGAAGCACAGTGGGCAGGAGCAAGGGATAGGTGCTTCTGGATTCCAATCATCCTAACTGGGGGACTTTACACAAGGTACTCTCATACGAGAGCCTCAGTGGCCTCCCATGTGAAAAGGGCTCTTCTGGTGGCTGTGAGGGTTAAACCAGATAATCTAGGGAATATGTTTGCAGGCTCCTGGTACCTTGTACCCTTTGTGAGCTGTTGATACTGTTTTCTCTCCTTTCTACCTCAACTCTAGGAGGAAAGAGGGTCTGTCTCTCCCCCAAAAGTTACAACAAAGAAACATTCCATCCTGCGATGCTCCCATTGTGACAGTGATGGGTTCACAGGTGGACAAATTACCCAGCTGCTGCAATCAGAGTGAACCTTGGCACTTCTGCTCCAACCACAGCAATAAAAACTGTCCTGCATTCTTTTGACAGTGACTCAGGCTGAGTTGAGGATGGCTGCAGCTCTTTTACTCCAATGAGAGAACCCAGACTGAGAAGGAAATTGTCAAAGGGGAGGGCCAACTAGAGAAAATGTTATCAAGAAGGAACCAGAGCTCTATGAACATGGTCAGCTTCTGGATCAAACCATACCTGAAGGCCATCTACCACTGCATTCAATACCCACTGCATGGGTTTTCTGCCACTTGTAACCTAAGGATCCTTACTAATATAGGAAACCTATATAGTTTCTCAACAAAAAACATAAAAATCAAACTAAAACAGCCTTTTAGGGGTCAAATCCTTCAATATTATTTAATTAATTAATCAAATCCTTCAATATTATTAGTTAATTAATCATTTAATACTGGAGCTTGTTAGTATTAATGAAAGTAGAAATGACATACTTTTGGAACATATAATAGTTCTTTAAATTGAATACATTTGACTTTTTTTTTTTAAGATTTCATTTATTTATTTGACAGACAGAGATCACAAGTAGGCAGAGAGGCAGGCAGAGAGAGAGAGGAAGAGAAGCAGGCTCCCTGCTGAGCAGAGAGCCCGATGCGGGGCTCGATCCCAGGACTCTGGGATCATGACCTGAGCCGAAAGCAGAGGCTTTAACCCACTGAGACACCCAGGTGCCCCTACATTTGACTTTTTTAAAAACTTACTTTCGAGGGGCGCCTGGGTGTCTCAGTGGGTTAAAGCCTCTGCTTTCGGCTCAGGTCATGATCCCAGAGTCCTGGGATCGAGCCCCGCATCGGGGTCTCTGCTCCGCGGATAGCCTGCTTCCCTCTCTCTCTCTGCCTGCCTCTCTGCCTCCTTGTGATCTCTGTCTGTGAAATAAATAAATAAAATCTTAAAAAAAACCAAAAACTTACTTTCGAAGTTGTTGCAAACTGGGAAAAAAAACCATATTTTGTGAATTTCACTGGCTCATGGATTAGATTTTAGGGACCAATCAGATGATATACATAACACATACACTGTCACAAGGCATGGCACACGTAGCAGGTACCATGGATGACAGCTACCTGTATTTTCAAGAGACGTGGTATGATCGTGCTAAGGACTTCATGCAGGGGATAGGAGGAATAAGTCACTCTCACCTTTGTATTCCCAAAGCACCTAGCACATAACAGACATTTAATATTTGTTGAATGAGGGGCACCTGGGTGCCTCAGTTGGTTAATTGTCCAACTCTTGATTTGGGCTCAGGCCATGATTTCAGGGTCCTGAGATGGAGCCCCACGCTGGGCTCTGTGCTCAGTAGGGAGTCTGCTTGCCTCTCTCCCTCTGCTCCTCCTCCCACTCTCTCTCTCAAATAAATAAATAAAATCTAAAAAAAAAAATTGTTGAATGAATGAATGACTTTCAATTGAGGTTAATAGAAAGTCTATAGAAATATGAAAAGACAACAAATATGAAGGAAGGTGGTGGCAGTAGGGCATGGGTGTTTTCTGGAATCCTGGGGCAGAAAACAGAGCCCACAAAGCTTTCCCAGGACATACCATCCCTCCCATCTTCTCTCCAGTTCCCCTTTTTTCTGCAAATCTATTACTGCTCAATTAGTTCTAGGTTACCAACAGCCCACCCAGATTTCCAGAATTCCCTCTTCTTCCTCTCCTAGACACATTGCCTTTCTTTTATCTCCGGGCAGTTGGCGAGTTTCCCCCACCTCTGTGCCTTTGCACATGCCGTTCTTTCCACTTGGAATGTTCATTGCTCTGTTCTTTGTCTGGTTATTTGTACTCATCTTTCAGACATTCAGCTGAATTCCTGATATCCCTGACTAAGGCAGGCACTTCTTCAAAACTCTCCTCCAGCACCAAGTTCTCTACTTTGGAGACCTTTATCATTGTTGCCCTTTTACATTTTGACGAATTAGTGAATGTCTGTCTTCCTTACACACCGTGAGAATCAGGAGGGAAGGAGTGGTTCCTTCTTTTATCCCCAGTGCCTTGTGTGGTGCACAGCTCAGAAAAAAAGTTCAGTGCATAGCTGTTGAATGGGTGAATGGACATAGTATGAACAGTGCAAGAGTCAAGTTCACATGAGGAGAAGACCTACTGTTCCAGCATGGTCAGAGGAGCTGGGGAAACCACAAATTTCAAAACCTCCCTTCTAAGGGCTTCCACTCCCAGATGAAAAAATTTGCCAGCTAGTGACCATCATGAGTGGCCCGCTTTGCAAATCCCACTCCCCAAAACAGAGGGGTGTCCACAGGATGCCTTACGTTGGAGCACTGCCCCTGGAGACATCATGTGCTTCTCCGAGGGCATTTTGGGTCCTGGCAACTTGGACAAGAAGCAACAACAACAAAATGTTATCTTTTCAGCATTCTCAGCATATGGGCCATAAAGCACATTGGCCTTTAACGTTAATCTTATTCGAGACCCTATATTCAAGAGACTTTTATTTATTCAAATTTTATTTGGGGGTGAATCGATCTTTTTGCTTCATCTCTCCTCCCGCCTCAACTGCGTTCCTTAAATAGCATCTTATTATAAATCCACCATATTCCAGCTTAGGCTATCTCATCCTGAATATCCCCACCACAGCAGGTTTTGGGTTTTTCCCTTTAAACCCGACATGATGGTGTCACAGGAAGCGTATCTCAGCCTCTTAACCTCCCGATCAAGAGAGCGCTTTCACTCAAAAGCACACCCAATTTTAAACCAGTTGAGATTGGAGATTTCCGTAATACTCGGCGTTCTTTTGCTTCCCAGTCTCTTTTGAATTGCAATTTTTTTTTCTTTCAAGAGTCAGTATTCTTATCAAAAGCAACTGAGAAGGCGGCGGAATAATAACATTAATAAATTCTATCTTCCGTACGAGGAATGATGCCACGGCCCTTGCTAGGGACTTGTATGAGGATTAAGGAGAATCAAATGGGGGTCAGCTAAAAAGGGAAATTTTCCCTGGGACCAGACAATGTTAACAAGGAAGGCTACACTGACAGGGCCATTTGCTGGAGGACTCAGGAAGAGTGGTGAGCTTTGCAGCCTGTTTCTAACCCCTCCATTTCATTTACCTGCAAATATTTAATACGCTGCTAAACTGTATTTCTTGGCCCCCACCCGCCACCCATCAATCACTTATTTAGCCGAAACATTTCCCCCCATGCAATGAAATGACATTTCTTCTCCACCAGATTAGCCATTCATTGACTACATTAGCACAAATGAGTTGTTACAATAGCTGTAAATGTTGCATCCGCGGCGTCTTGACCCCGTGTTTGGTATGGTCTTGTCACGCTTGGTGCTGCATTTACACGGCCTTGTACAATCTCCTCTGGTCCATCTGTGTCCCTCCCATCGGAATACTGGGCTCTCCCTGTCTGCAGACCCACAAAGAGCCGGACGGGGATAGAACAATGTGTTTCAGCTCTTTCTGACTCCAGGGTTGTGATTGTTGGGCTCCGGGGAATTTCTTGTTTTTATCTGCTTTCTTCTCCCAAAGGGGCACTTGGGGAGTCATCTTCTTGGTTCTGAATTAGAAATTAGTGACCTTTACCGGTAATGGCAAAGAGACTCATTCTTTACATGCATTACCCATTCAAGAAGTGTTTGGAAACAGATCGGTATCACAGGTACATAATTTTGATACAAGTGCTTGCCCCTGACTTAGTTTTTATGTATAACATAGGCTCATGCTTCTGTGTGGTTCTTCAAGTTGAGAGGTCCATGTGTAATCTGCGTGTCGAGCTACTTGAGTGAATGGTAGCGAGTTGGTTCATCATTGTTCTGTTTGCAGAAAAAAAAGGGTGCCTTTTTTCCAAAAAAATAAAAAAAAATAAAAAATAAAGTTCTCTCATCACTTATTAGCTCTCGTAATAAACACTGTACCCCAGAATGTGAGTTTGGATCCCCTGAGACTCTGATGACATATCCTAACACAATTATCCTTCACCAGTGTCAATGAATCATATTGATAGTTTTTGTTTGTTTGTTTGTTTGTTTTTTTCAGATTCGGCTTTTAAGTTCAATGATACTCATGGCAGATTAGACCAAGACCATCCAGGGATCTGGAGGGAGACAAACCCTGAGAGATTCCTCATCTCACAAAACAAACCGAAGGTTGCCTGGGGGAAGGGAGGAGGGAGAGGGTGGTTGGGTGATGGACATTGGGGAGGGTATGTGCTATGGTGAGTGCTGTGAAGTGTGTAAACCTGGCGATTCACAGGCCTGTACCCCTGCGGCTAATAATACATTATACACTAATAAAAAATTAAAAAAATAAAAAAGAACTAGACCATCCAGTGTGATAACCTCTGGCCACATATAACTATGGAGACCTTGAATTATGGCTGATCCCAAGTTATGTGTTCTGTAAGTGTACAATACACCCTGAATTTGAAAATCGAGTACAGAAAAAGTAAACTATTTTAATAGTAACTCATGGTTTACAAGTTGAAATGATAATAGTTTGGATGTATTGTATTAAGTAAAATGCACTATTAAGATGAATTTCACCTGTTTCTTTTTAGTGTTTTGACTGTGGCTGCTAGAAACTTACAAATGACATCAGCACTTGTGGGGATGAGCACTGGGTATTATGCGTAAGTGATGAATCACAAAATTCTGCATCAGAAACCAATTTTACCATGTACGTTGACTAACTAGAATTTAAATAAAAACCTGAAAAAAAATGACATCGATTGTATTTGTGGCTCACATTCTATTTCTATTGGACAGAACTTCCTTAGAGATTGACCCAGATGTGTTCCACCTACCCGTTCATGGGACAGTGCCGATCCAAGTTTGAGAACACAGCTCTGCAAAATCAGAAGCTATAATTTACACGGCAAATTTGACTCAGGCCAGTAGATTTATAGAGGACACATTCAAATTTGTTCATATAAAGCCTGTCAAATCCATCCTTCCAACAGCACACATATGCCTGTGTTGAACACTAGAACTGATGGGCATGTAGGATTCGGGATGAGGGGCGCTTCTTTGTTTCCATTTTCTCATGATAACTGGTTCATACCTATGGACCCTTATAGATGCATACAAAGAACAGGAATGTACTAAGCCACTGTTAGCATGAGACACATTCTCTGGTTTCTTTCTGGACAGTGATCAGACAACTATAGAGTTGCAGTGTTATACCTCAAGTTCTGATTCCTTGGTATCATCTCTTCCTGCCAAAATTCCTTGCATCCATTTTCCTAGCTTTGTCTCTACAGCTGGGCACCCTGTGCTGGCCATGTCAGGAGATCAATTCTGGAAGCCTCCATGGCTGGCTCCATGGCCAACCTTCACATTTACCCAGGGATCTAACAGTCACACCTTGAACCTTTAACCTTTTGATATCCAGTTGGTCCAATCACTTCCTGGGAAAAATACAGGCCAACCGGAACTGGTAGATGAGGAACCCTCACAACTCACAAGCACCTTGAGTGGAACAGAGTGAGCCAGGAATAAATCCTGGGGCTCCAAAGCCTCCTCCTCGTCCTCCTCCTCCTCTTCTTCTTCTTCTTCTTCTTCTCCTTCTCCTTCTCCTTCTTCTTCTTCTCCTTCTCCTTCTTCAATTTTATTTATTTATTTGAGAGAGAGAGAATGGGAGTGAGTGAGCATGAGAGGGGGAAGGTCAGAGGGAGAAGCAGACCCCCTGCTGAGCAGGAAGCCTGATGTGGGATTCGATCCCAGGACTCCAGGATCATGACCTGAGCTGAAGTCAGTCTCGCAACCAACAGAGCCACCCAGGCGCCCTCCAAAGCCCCTTCTATTACATGTTGTAAGATGAGGCTTTGTCGGAGATGAGGAGGCCACTGTGGGAGAGGCATAGTTGAGGCTAAACCAAAGTAGGCAGAAGACATGGTGTGTCTGGTCTTTGGTTGCTTCTAGTTTCTATCTTGATGAAACAAAACAAAATCTTAATTAACCAACCCTCTATGGAATAAATAGAACTATGACTTATTGTTCACCATCAGTATGACAGATTTTAGGAACAGCAGTGTTCCCTTTCCTGCCACAGTTTTGGATGGTGACAGTTTTTCTTCCCTCTGGAAACTCAGAATATTTTAAGAAATTGAGAGGCAATATTAAGGGGGAAAGAGGAGGGTAGAGTCACCCCTCTGCACAGTTATGGTAAAAGGATGGGATTCTGATGAGCAAGGGGGTCAAAACTCTCTTTAACAGATGAAGGAACTCAAAAGCCATTTTGTTCTGACTTGAAACACTTTGAGGATGAGGTTGCAGAAGAGCTTCATTGAGGCTGGCTGGCATCCTGGGGGGTTGTGGGGCAAGATCTGCTCATTGGCAGGGTGACCATCCACCCTTCTTTCCCGAGAACCACTCTTCAGTGAGGCAGACTTTTGTAGCTTCTTTTTCTAAGCATGGCTTCCCACAGACACATTTTATCTGAAGAGGGAGCAAATTTGATATGAAAGCCTTTGAGAAAAAAAATAAATAGGGAAAATCAATGGTATCATTTTCACAGAATCTCTTTTCCAAACATAGCATTGTAAGAAGAATGGCAGTTAGAGCCCTTCCTCCCAGGGACCTCCCAGATTCTGGGTTTTCTCCCCTGTGTTGAGTGCAGGAGCTCAGCTAAAAAGAGAACAAAGGCAGTTCTAAGGTCCTTCCATTTAGGGCTAGAGGGCAGAGCTGGACGGGGCATTGGGGATCATTGGATCCAATATTCTCTTTGCACGTGAGGCTTCTGAGGGAAACAGAGGCAAAGAGACTTTCCTGAGCCTTATGCCTCAGGATCTCAGGCATCTTTCTCTCAGCCAAGGTTCATTAGGATGAGAAATCAAGCTGTACTCTCATACGATGCACTTGATGAGGTGGTGAACAATTTCACACTCAGCAAGCACACTTTTTCTCCTCGCGCCGGAATCTTTGTATTTAGGGAGACTTTAAGCTGAGTCACTCCATGAAGAAGACCTGGACTTTGGTGTTAGAAGTCCCCTTGCCCTGGGCAGACCACTTTGCTCCTCTCTCTCTGTTCTCTTCTTGCTGCTCCTTTTAGTCTACTTTGGTGCCTTTCTCCAAGTCATGACCATTACCTGGAACACATCCTTCCTTTCTCCCCACCCATCCGGGTTTAGTGTCTCCCTTCATGAGCAGACTTTCCATCCTTTCCTTGAGAAAACCACTTCTCTATTCCATCCTTTTGCCTAATTACTCTTGGATCTCATATGTCCTATTCACTCACCATGGTTTACAGAGCACCATCTTGGTACTAGGACTGTTTTGTGCTCTGGTGAGGCGGCAATGAGCAGATCCAGGTCCCTGTCCTCATGGAGCTTACATTCTGGTAGACAGCATGACCATAGGGCACTTGATATTATGATGCTTTGCAGAAACTCACCTTTCATGGTCTGTATTCTCTTTTACTAGATGGGACTCTTCAGAGGGCTGGAACCATCAGCATACATATGGCATCTAATGTTTAACAAGCGGTAACTACTCAGCACAAGATGATCTCTGACTTCATAGGCATGTCTTTTTTTGTTCATAGGGAAGTTCATTCTCCTCTGTGTCTACACTGGGGAGACCCCTCTCATGCTTGTCTCTGATCTGGTAGCTAGAGTGTTCATTAACTTAGATGCGTCTCCTCAGGAGTCTTTCTCCACCTCACCCCCCTGCCCCCCAGCATTTCCCAGTTCCTGCCCAATGGTGTCACCACTGCTAGTCACCCATGCTTAATGTCTCAGGTTTTTCTTTGATCCCCACCTTCCTTCCTCCATCGTCAGTCAGGACTCTTACTGTTATTCCAAACCATCTGCAAATAGAGAAGATCCTTCCCACAATATATTTTGGATTTTTTCCCTCTTTTCCAATTCTGCTTCACCTCTTCCTAATTAAGGTCTTTATCCACTCTCAGGCTGGATAATGTTAAAGTTCTCCTAATAGGACTCCATGTCTTTAGACTTTGCCCTCCCAAATGTGGAAACTTGAATTTCTGCCCATCACCTTCCTTGATCAAAAAGGCCTTTGGCCATTTCAGTTGTGCTCAGGGTGAGATGGAGATTTCTTTCCTTGGCCTTCAAAGTCCTGTCTCCCATCATCTCCATTCTTTGCAATCACAACTGCCTCCAAATAATTATTGTTTCCCAGAGATGTGTCTCCTTGGGTCCTCTGAGCTTCACCTCCATCCTGGGCTGTTCTTCTGTCTCCATCCCAGCCTTTCTTCAGGTCCCTGCACACATTCTCCTCCCTGACCAGGCCACACCAATATGTCCCTTGTCTACATACCCGTGTTTCTTAGAACAGGCAACCCTGTATAGTTCTTTATCCCTTTGTGTACATCCCCTGTGTCGCTAGCACAGAATGAATGCCTAGAAGCTAGGGGATCTACCTTTTTGCCTAGAGCAGCATCAGTGGGAGCATAATAAACATTTGTGAATGCAGATGAAGTTCTCCCCATGTGCTCCAAAGAGGACACTACCTTCAGCTTCCTCTTTCCTGATTTCACTCCTTAAGGAATAAGGCATGCCATGCTGGTTTGTTTTCAGGTAAACCCAGATTTTTTTCTCACCTGAGAGATCCACCTGCGGCGAGTCATCCTCTGTGGGCTCTAAGAATCCATCATTTGTCAGCTGAAGATAGGGCTATGCCAATGAGGGAGAGAAGGATGGGCATTTTTTCTATTGTTTTCCAACCAATGAATCTGAAGCTCCAGGTGTTTTAGTGACTTGCATAAATTCACACAAGATAGAAATTCATCCAGTGACATAAAGCTTAGCCAAGCGAGCAAGCATCCAGTGATAGTGGAACAAACTCTGTAACTCTCTCCGGCTTGTTTAGAAGTGTTGACTTTGCCTTTTGAGTTTTACAGTCAGCCTCAGTGGAGAGGATGAAACATTTTTTTTTTATTTTCAAGTTGCATTATTCAGCTTGGGTGGCTGTGGCTTCTGGATGGCTCCACTGGTCTCAATGGGTTAGAACTCTCCCCTGGTGGCCAGTATCTCTGTCTCTCGTTCCAGCCCCAGACCCTTTCAATGCCCTTAAATGAGACAGGTCTTTGGTTTCTCCATATTGCTCTATAGTCTCCCAAGGGACAGATAAACGGAAAGTTGTTCTAGATACTTAGTGGTTCCAAGGACATGCATGGGGAGGAGGGTTACAATCAATTGGATGATTCTAGAACCCTAGAAGCTCAAGAAGTCTTTGCAAAAAGGGATGAAAGAACTCACCTTTCAACTGAGGTCTGCAGCATAATGGACTTCTTCATATTATCGAATAGGTCAGTAAGTACAACTACTCGTCTTCCTTTCAGGCAACATTCGTTAAGCACTTACTGCCACCAGGAGCAGTGGTGCTTGAAGACGTGCATGGTTGGTTGAACAAATTCCTTGTGCTGGAGGAGTCCATGTGGACATTGACAGCTGAAGCTTTGGACCCTGGATTTCAGAAAAAAAAATGGAAGCTTGGATGTCTCTTCTTTTGTGGTCTATGTCTTCTACAGAGTTCTGTTTATGTTTCATGGAGGACTTTGTTAAGACCTGAAGCCTCCTTCCCCTTCAAGTCCACTCCCAAGGGAGTGAGTGCCCATCAAAGTGTATCAAGTCCAAGGTCATACAGAGGCCAGTGAGAATTCCTCTGTTTTTTTTTTTTTCTCCTTTCAAAAAATATCTTTAAAAGAGATACAGTTTCTTGGAACACAATTGAAACTGTTCACATGTGCCGGGAGTGTGTGTGTCAACTGCTCCTGACCCCCTTGTGCAGCTCCTCTTCATTCCCAGCCTCTGAGACTCTGGTCTCCTGCAGGATCCCAGCGTCCTCCCTCTCCCCCCACCCCCGCCCCAGCAATCTTCCCCTCCAGGCTTTCAATGTGCTCTTCCTGCTCGTTGGATCAACCCTCCCCTGAAACCGCAGCACCTCCTCATCAAACAAAATCACCTTAAACATGATCTCTTCCACAGAGCCATTCTTGTCTCTAAAGCAAGTGCCCATGACTGTTGATTTTCCTCCCGGTGCTGCCTCTGATGCGTGTTTATCTAACTGATTTCTTTGTTTGTTTCTGTACTTACTAGTTAGCCATTCCTGCTAGAAGGAAAGCTCTCCTAGAGCAGGTGCCCCTGTATTCCTTGTTCGTGTTGCACAACACAGAGCAGGGCTCAGAAAAGGTCTATTGAATGAATGAACTGGAACAACAGTATGAAAACACACGATAAAAAGTGAGATCTTCCCTCTTCTCACACCATTCTCTCCCAGTCCCACTCCTTAAAGTTAACTCCTGTTAAAAGTTTGATTTAGAACCTACCCTTCCAAATGTTTTATTTTGCACTTACAAAATCACCTTCATACCATGCATGCCTGCCCTTTTTCTCCCCAGTGAGGAGCACACAGCTTTTGCACTGAATGAGAATTCTTAGGGTAAAACCCCAAAATGCAAGCAGAGATCTACTATGATGGGGGCTGAGAGACTAGTTTCTGAGCTCTGGGGATAGTCATATTTGGAACCTCCAACTGTAAGTGTAGCTGTCCATGTTAAGTTAGGTAAGGAGAGCAAGACTCCTTATGTGAGAAGAAATTTGGAATACGGACTTGGTAGTAGAAAGAATTCTTTCCTGTGACCTCTGTGATCTAATAATGCAGGTGGCAAATCTAGTGGTATTTTTGTGGGAGGTATGATTTTCGTCACTGCTTTTATGATCGATGATTGACTTTTTTCCACTTTTGTGGACTGAGAATATAATGCAACCCACTAAAAAGAGCTAGAAATGCACATTTGGCCAAAATCAATAAGAACATGCAAGTAAGAGATACAGCTCCTGGAATGTTAGCCAGGAGGCACTAACCAAGCCATGCAATTCAACCTTTATGAACATAACGATTATTGGGGGCATGCAAGGATTTGGAGGAAGTCATAATATGACCATTTGTGAAATATGCTGTGAAATTTCTGTGACCCAAACACTGTAATTAATTAATTAATTAATTAACTGATTGATTGATTTTCATCTCGAAAATCTAGAATGATCTGAGGACTGCTGCATATATTAAATTGCCAGTCATCACGACCACACTCGAAGAGGCGCTGGTCTTATGTTGGAGGTGGCAAGGGTGTGGGAACCACAGCACTGACAAGTGATCAATGCATTTATCTTTGTCTGTAACAGGATGTTTCTCAGTCATAGTCAAAAACCATTCCAGCATGATTAACGCTGCAGATAACAGACTGCTTGTGAGCCTAGTTCACCGACGGGGCATGCTTAAACTGGTTTGTTACAAGGATCAGGGGCACTAAGTTAATTACTGGAGGGACAACATTCTTCTTTTTCATCTGATACAGAATGTTTTGTTTTCAGTCAGATGTGATACATGGTCCAAGGGGTGGTAATGCTGGAAAGTGAAGATAGGTGAATCCAGGAGGCTCTAAGAGTATTAATTTTGGAACTGGCAAGCCTATAGAACAGTATGACAGACTTCCTACTGATCACTAACTTTTAGCATTCATTTTCACAGCCATAGACATAATAAAAGACGAATATTTTATTCTCAAGGCTTCAGAACATAGACATAGCCCATGGTCCGTGGTGAATTATTACTTTGTCTTAGGAGTTGCCCTATAAATAATTCCCGAGGCTTAAAACTCATAAAAATAAATCTCCCTGTGTTTCTAACTGGAACTTCTGTTGAGTTCTCAATGTCACCTCCAAAATAAAGTAATCACTGTCCGGATTTTTCTAGGATTGTGTGTATTTTCTCCCCCCACTCCTACCTCCCGTCTCTCTCTTGTGAGAATGATTTAATGGTGGTAGAGAAAGGCAGACACTGAGCTGTCACCTGCAGAGACCAGAGACACTTAACAACTCCACTAATAGATTCCATTTCTCATCCCGATTGGCTGCTGGAGGGCCTGTCACTAAACACACTTAGCAAATCGATCACGATCTTGTTGAGACACTTTGCCCTGTGAGATCTAGTTGGCTCCATCTGCCACTTTTGTTTTCATTTCATTCATAAAGGAACTGTCCAAAGACTACTTGCATTTTCAAACATGGATAGAATGGTTATCCACTTAGAAAAATCCATAGTGATGATGAGTTTCTTTCGTTGACTTACACAAACCTCTGTTGGAAATTCCTGCCTGGCTGGATGTGGGAGCTTTAGGCAGATGTAACTATTTTTTATTCCTGTCGTCATCCCCATGGCAGCACCAGAGCTGCTCTGGGTGCACCTGTTCCAACTGGCAATCGATTCCTGGGATGATCGTAGCACCTGACATTCCTCCCAAATCTTCTCAAAGGAATGCATGAGCCTAAGAAGTCATTAAATTTCTTCTTTTTCAATTTCTCAGAAATTCTTCTAAAAAGCTCTGGTCCCTGGGCAGGGGATGTTGGTAGTTTTTATGCCTGCAAGATCATTGTCAATTTAAGGTCATGTTTGACCTGGATGGAGACAAGAAGAACAAAATAACTGAGTTGCAGATATTCTATTTTTCTAAGTATATTACAAGGGAAGTGCAAATCATTCCCAGCTGGAAGAATGGGTTGAACGAGGATTTTAAAAAGGATTTTTTCTGATTATGACAATAATCAGAATGTTTATTGCAGAAAATAAGCAACAATAATAATACTCCATAATACCATAATCCAGAAATAAACATTGTTACTATTGTAGTTCTGTTTTTTCTTTTATAAATGTGTTTCCCTTTTGTTTTATTTATACACAATTGTGTCATGCTCTCTATAAATTGAGATTTTATGTAAGATATCCATTGCTTAAAAAAATTCATGAAAATTCTTTCAAATATGGTTTTTAATGCTTATACATATTCAATTATGTTTAACCAACTCTCTCATGGACACGTAGATTACTTTCTACTTTTAGTATCATAAACTACATCAGGAATGCTTCTCCATGTAGGCAACTTTTCTTATTTCTTCATTATAAATTAATAAAATTATGATTACTGGGATGAGGAGTATAAACATGTTTCAGGCTTTCAAGACATACTGCCAAATCAAACCTCAGAAAAATTACTACATTATTGACAATTCCACAATCAATGTATGAGTAAAGCCATTCTCTTTTGCAAAGAAGTATTTGAACACAGCAACAAAAGCAAAAGCACTTACTCAAAATTAAAAAGAAAATCTTTGCCATATGAAAATTTTGAAAAATTGTTTTAAAATTTGCATTTTTTCCTTTACTGTTAGATTTCTTCTTTTTTGTTGGCATAGGTTTGGTGACTTTGTCTAATTCTTCTGTGATTTTGTCTGTTTATATCCATGGCCTATTTTCTATTAGGATAAACGTCTTTTTTATTGTTTTATAAGGTGTACTTATATGTTGTGACTATTAACTTCATAATTAAAATATCTTTTCATTTAGGTTTAAATTTTAGTGTAATTAAGTGTATTGATTTTTTAAATGACTTTTTGTGAATAGACCTCTTTTCCCTGTCTGATATTCACATATATTTAAACTTCTCAATTTATGTTTTTAAATTGATGTTTAAATACTAAAAGTAGGTAAATGACCATGTATTTAATTTGTTTTGACAAATAACACACTAGTTTCATTAAAAATAAAATCTGTGTCCTCCCCGTCACAATTTGAAAGCAATATAGTGTATTGGTTAGGCAAATTCTGGAAACAGTCACAGCTATACCCTAACTGCCTAGACAAGTTTCTTACCTGTTCTGTGCCTCATTTATCAGATGACACGTAGAGCTATATTGGGTAATAAATACATCAAAAGGAGTTGAGAGCTTCTAAAAGTGCCTCGTCATAGAAATTGTTCAATAATGGTAGCTGTGACTATCACAAATCAGTACTGGTTTCTAGGAGCAGATAGACACATCAGATCTGAGAACCACTGTGGTTTGAACATGAATTCCAACTTTGACAAACTCTAATTGTGTGCTTTTGAATAGGACCCTTAAACTCTAGGAACTGATTTTTCTCACGTGTAAAATAAGAATAACTAAGTTTCATAAAACTTTTTTAATGTTCAAAATGCATTCTAATTTTCCTTTTGATTTCTTATTTGACTCATGAGTCATTTAGGAGTGTGGTATTTTCTTTCTATGTATTTGGGGATTTTTCTGTTATCTTTCTATTATTAATTCTACTTTAATTTCATTGTTGTTGGAGAATATACTTTGTAGGACTTGGATTATTGCAAACTGCAGAAAGATAGACGATATGATCTTGCCAGATATTCTGTTTCCTGAAAAGGAAGTGCATTCTATCGCTCTACCTAATAGGTAGAGCGTTCTATAAAAGTCAATTACATCAAGTTGGTTGATTGCCATATTCTAGTCTTTTATTATTTTATTTTGCTCCCAGTATTTGAAATTATTTTGGCTTTTCTTTGTCTTTTGCAAGTCCATATAAATTTTGCAATCTCTCCAATTTTTCCAGAAGATCCTGCTGGGACACTGATTGAAATTTTGTTGAATGTATAGGTCAGTGTGTGGAAAATCAACATCTTAACAACATTGAATTTTTTGATCCATGAACATGGTCTACTTCATTAATTTAGATCATTTAAATTTTTTCTCAGTATTATTTTGAGCTTTTAAAAAATACAGCTCTTGTAGAATTTTATTAAATTTAACCCTACATATTTTTATGCTTTGGGGTCTTTTTAAAAATAGTGTCTTTCTTACACTTCAATTCCTAATAGTGTGTTGCTAGTATATAGAAACACAATGGATTTTCCTTGTATATTGGTCTTGTATCAGTGACCCTTCCTAGTTCTAGTAATGTTTTCTAGATTCCTTAGTATGTCATATACAGAAAATGATGTCTTCTGTAAAAAAGTCAATATTACTTCTTTCTTTCTGATCTGTATATCTTTTCTTTTTCTTTATTGGACCTTCAGTACATTGTTTAACATAAGTGCACATTTTGCCTTGATGTAGTGATGAGAGTCTACATCTCATTTTGTTGCCAATCTTTAGAAATAGCATTCAGATTCTTTTTAAACCATAAAATATTATGTTCAGGGCAGATTTTGCATGGATTTTTTTTATCATTTTGAGGAAGTTTTCTTTTGTTTCTAGTATGCTGGAATTTAAAAAATCCTAAATGAACATTGAATTCTGTCAATTTGTCTGCCTCTATTAAGATGATCAGTTTTCTAGTTCCTTTTCCTATTAATATGGTGAATTATACTGAGTGATTTTTTTTTAACTTTATTGTAAACCTGGCTTTTACTATATTTTTTTAATTTAAATTTTTAAAATCTTTTTATAAACATATAATGTATTTTTATCCCCAGGGGTACAGGTCTGTGAATTGCCAGGTTTACACACTTCATAGCACTCACCATAGCACATATCCTCCCCAATGTCTGTAACCCTACCCTGGCTACTATATTAATGACTGCATTTTATTATAATTGGTTTCTTCTGTAACATTATGTATTTTTTCTATATTTAATGTTTATTATTTTGGAGTAGTTTAAGATGTAAAAAGTGACACAAATAGAACAGAGTTTCTATGTGTCCTTCACCAAGTTTCCCCGAACAGTAACATCCATAGGAAAACATCAAAATAAAAAAAAAAATAATAACAATGGTACAGCAATACTTACTCAACTATATACCTTATTTGGATTTCATTTATTTTTATTTTGACTTCGTGTGTGTGTGTGGGGGGGTGTTACAAATTTTGATTGCTCTTTTCATTATCATTCAGTTTAAGAATTTTTTTTTCAATTTCTTCTTTAATCTGTGGGTTATTTAGTGCTGTATTGTATAACTTCCAAATATTTGAAGATTTTCCAGAAGTGTTTTCATGTTATTGATGTTTGTGTTAATTTTGCTGTGGTCAGAGAACATACTGTGCATGATTTTAATCCTCTTAAATTTATTGAGACTTGTTATATGGCCCAGGAAATGCTCTATGTTGGTGAATATTTCATGTGCACTTGAAACAACTATGTATTCTGCAGTTACTGGATAGAGTATTCCATAAATGTCAGTTATATCTGATTGATTGTATTTTTCAAGTCTCCTGTATTCTTACTGAATTTCAGTCTACTTTTTCTTGGTTAGTGAATGAGAACTGATGAATCTGCAAAAGATATTATGGATTTATTTCTCTTTTCAGTTCTTAACTTTTTTTATTTATGAATTTTGAAGTTTTGTTATTGGAGGCATACTAATTTAGGACCACATGTCTTTTGGATGAATTGATCAATTCATTATCACAAAAATGTTTCTTTTGAACCTTGGTAATAATTTTTGTTCTGAAGTTTCCTTTCTCTGATGTTCTACTCATCCGTGTCATTATATTTAAAGTGGGTTTCTCCTAGACAGTGTATAGTTGGACTTGCTTTATATATGTTTTATGCAGTCCAATAATCTTTTAATTGGGGTATTTAATTATTGACATGTTTGGGGTTAAATATGCCTTTTTTACTTTTTGTTTTCTATTTACCTATTCTATGTTCACTTTCTTATTGCTTTCTACTTTCTTTTGGATTCAGTACTTTTTACCATTGGATTATTAGCTATACTTTTTTTCTTTTGGTATTAACATAGGGTTTATGATACATATCTTTAATTCATTGCAGGAATATTTTAAAAAATATTTTATTTTATTTATTTGAGAGAGAGAGAGGGCACGCACAAGTAGGGAGGAGGGTCAGAGGAAGAGGGAGAAACAGACTCTCCACTGAGCATAGAGACCAATGTGGGGCTTGATCCCAGGACCCTGAGATCATGACCTGAGCTGAAGGCAGACACTTAACCGATTGAACCACCCAGGTGAACTTCATCACAGGAATATTGATATAGTTAGTTGTAAGTGCATATTTTGCTTTTCTTCCCATTTATTCTTTTGTATTTTGATATTCTGTTGCTTTTTTCTTACCTTCTTTTGGGTATTTGAGTTTCTTTTACTCTCTTATTTTAATTTTTTCTATTGGCTTCTTAAATATCTCTTTCAACAATTTTTAGCAGTTTAAAAAAAAAGAGTTAAAAATTTATATCATTGGTTGGAGGAGTCAAGATGGTGGAGAATAGCAGGCTGAGACTACTTCAGGTAGCAGGAGATCAGCTAGATAGCTTATCTAACTATTGCAAACACCTACAAATCCAATGGGAGATCGAAGAGAAGAAGAAAAGCAATTCCAGAAACAGAAAATCAACCACTTTCTGAAAGGTAGGACTGGCGGAGAAGTGAATCCAAAGCGACGGGAAGATAGACCGCGGGGGGCGGCTCCCGGCAAGCGGTGGAGCAATGGAGCACAAAATCCGGACTTTTAAAAGTCTGTTCTGCTGAGGGACATCGCTCCAGATGCTTAACCAGGGTGAAGCCCACGCGGGGTCAGGTCCCGCAGGGTCACAGAAGGATCGGGGGTGTCTGAGTGTCGCAGAGCTTACAGGTATTAGAATGGGGAAGCCGGCTACAGAGACAGAGCCGAGGAGTGAGCTCTCAGCTTGGGGTTACCTTGAACCGGTCGCAGGCTCAGTCAGCTCGGAGCGCAGCCGGAGGCCAGGGTGACGGGAGTAACTGGGTGCTGTTCTCTGAGGGCGCACTGAGGAGTGGGGCCCCGGGCTCTCGGCTCCTCCAGCCTGAGACTGGGAGGCCTCCATTTTCATTCCCATCCTCCGGAACTATACGGAAAGCTCTCAGGGAACAAAAGCTCCCGAAAGCAAACCCGAGCGGATTACTCAGCCCCTGGTAAGGGCGGTGCAATTCTGTGTGGGGCAAAGACACTTGAGAATCACTACAACAGGCCCCTCCCCCAGAAGATCAACAAGAAATCCAGCCAGGACCAAGTTCACCTACCAAGGAGTGCAGTTTCAATACCAAGGAGAGCAGCGGAATTCCAGAGGAGGAGAAAGCAAAGCACGAAACTCATGGCTTTCTCCCCATGATTCTTTAGTCTTGCAGTTAATTTAATTTTTTTTTTCTTTTTCAATCTTTTTCAATTTTTTTTCTCTTCTTCTGCCAAAATTTTTTTAACTTTTACCCTTTTCTTTTTTAACGTTTTTTAACTAGTTTATCTAATACATATATATTTTTTCTTTTTTATAGTTTTTCTTTATTTGTTTTCTTCTTTAATTTTTTTTTCTTTCTGAAACTCTTTTTATCCCCTTTCTCCCCCCTCATGATTTGGGATCTCTTCTGATTTGGTTAAAGCATATTTTCCTGGGGTTGTTGCCACCCTTTTAGTATTTTACTTGCTCCTTCATATACTCTTATCTGGACAAAATGACAAGGCGGAAAAATTCACCACAAAAAAAAAGAACAAGAGGCAGTACCAAACGCTAGGGACCCAATCAATACAGACATCGGTAATATGTCAGATCTAGAGTTCAGAATGACGATTCTCAAGGTTCTAGCCGGGCTCGAAAAAGGCATGGAAGATATTAGAGAAACCCTCTCGGGAGATATAAAAGCCCTTTCTGGACAAATAAAAGAACTAAAATCTAACCAAGTTGAAATCAAAAAAGCTATTAATGAGGTGCAATAAAAAATGGAGGCTCTCACTGCTAGGATAAATGAGGCTGAAGAAAGAATTAGCGATATAGAAGACCAAATGACAGAGAATAAAGAAGCTGAGCAAAAGAGGGACAAACAGCTACTGGACCACGAGGGGAGAATTCGAGAGATAAGTGACACCATAAGACAAAACAACATTAGAATAATTGGGATTCCAGAAGAAGAAGAAAGAGAGGGGGAGCAGAAGGTATGTTGGAGAGAATTATTGGAGAGAATTTCCCCAATATGGCAAAGGGAACAAGCATCAAAATGCAGGAGGTTCAGAGAACCCCCCTCAAAATCAATAAGAATAGGTCCACACCCCATCACCTAATAGTAAAATTTACAATTCTTAGTGACAAAGAGAAAATCCCGAAAGCAGCCCAGGAAAAGAAGTCTGTAACATACAATGGTAAAAATATTAGATTGACAGCAAACTTATCCACAGAGACCTGGCAGGCCAGAAAGAGCTGGCATGATATATTCAGAGCACTAAACGAGAAAAACATGCAGCCAAGAATACTATATCCAGCTAGGCTATCATTGAAAATAGAAGGAGAGATTAAAAGCTTCCAGGACAAACAAAAACTGAAAGAATTTGCAAACACCAAACCAGCTCTATAGGAAATATTGAAAGGGGTCCTCTAAGCAAAGAGAGACCCTAAAAGAAGTAGATCAGAAAGGAACAGAGACAATATACAATAACAGTCACCTTACAGGCAATACAATGGCACTAAATTCATATCTCTCAATAGGTACCCTGAATGTTAATGGGCTAAATGCCCCAATCAAAAGACACAGGGTATCAGAATGGATAAAAAAACAAAACCCATCTATATGTTGCTTACAAGAAACTCATTTTAAACCCGAAGACACCTCCAGATTTAAAGTGAGGGTGTGGAAAAGAATTTACCATGCTAATGGACATCAGAAGAAAGCAGGAGTGGCAATCCTTATATCAGATCAATTAGATTTTAAGCCAAAGACTATAATAAGAGATGAGGAAGGACACTATATTATACTCAAAAGATCTGTCCAACAAGAAAATCTAACAATTTTAAATATCTATGCCCCTAACGTGGGAGCAGCCAACTATATAAACCAATTAATAACAAAATCAAAGAAACACATCAACAATAATACAATAATAGTAGGGGACTTTAACTCTCCCCTCACTGAAATGGACAGATCATCCAAGCAAAGATCAACAAGGAAATAAAGGCCTTAAATGACACAGTGGACCAGATGGAAATCACAGATATATTCAGAACATTTCATCCCAAAGCAACAGAATACACATTCTTCTCTAGTGCACATGGAACATTCTCCAGAATAGACCACATCCTGGGTCCTAAATCAGGTCTCAACCGGTATCAAAAGATTGGGATCATTCCCTGCATATTTTCACCACAATGCTCTGAAGCTAGAACTCAATCACAAAAGGAAATTTGGAAAGAACTCAAATACATGGAGACTAAACAGCATCCTTCTAAAGAATGAATGGGACAAACAGGAAATTAATGAAGAATTGAAAAAATTCATGGAAACAAGTGATAATGAAAACACAACAGTTCAAAATCTGTGGGACACAGCAAAGGCAGCCCTGAGAGGAAAATATATAGCACTGCAAGCCTTTCTCAAGAAACAAGAAAGGTCTCGGGTACACAACCTAACCCTACACCTAAAGGAGCTGGAGAAAGAACAAGAAAGAAACCCTAAACCCAGCAGGAGAAGAGAAATCATAAAGATCAGAGCAGAAATCAATGAAATAGAAACCAAAAAAACAATAGAACAAATCAACGAAACTAGGAGCTGGTTCTTTGAAAGAATTAATAAGATTGATAAACCCCTGGCCAGACTTATCAAAAAGAAAAGAGAAAGGACCCAAATGAATAAAATCATGAATGAAAGAGGAGAGATCACAACGAACACCAAAGAAATACAGACAATTATAAGAACATACTATGAGCAACTCTACGCCAACAAATTTGACAATCTGGAAGAAATGGATGCATTCCTAGAGACATATAAACTACCACAACTGAACCAGGAAGAAATAGAAAGCCTGAACAGACCCATAACCAGTAAGGAGATTGAAACAGTCATCAAAAATCTCCAAGCAAACAAAAGCCCAGGGCCAGATGGCTTCCCGGGGGAATTCTACCAAACACTTAAAGAAGAACTAATTCCTATTCTCCTGAAACTGTTCCAAAAAATAGAAATGGAAGGAAAACTTCTAAACTCATTTTATGAGGCCAGCATCACCTTGATCCCAAAACCAGACAAGGATCCCATCAAAAAAGAGAACTACAGACCAATATCCTTGATGAACACAGATGCGAAAATTCTCACCAAAATACTAGCCAATAGGATTCAACAGTACATTAAAAGGACTATTCACCACGACCAAGTGGGATTTATTCCAGGGCTGCAAGGTTGGTTCAACATCCGCAAATCAATCAATGTGATACAACACATTAATAAAAGAAAGAACAAGAACCATATGATACTCTCCATAGATGCTGAAAAAGCATTTGACAAAGTACGGCATCCCTTCCTGATCAAAACTCTTCAAAGTACAGGGATAGAGGGCACATACCTCAATATTATCAAAGCCATCTATGAAAAACCCACCGCAAATATCATCCTCAATGGAGAAAAACTGAGAGCTTTTCCACTAAAGTCAGGAACATGGCAGGGATGTCCGTTATCACCACTGCTATTCAACATAGTACTAGAAGTCCTAGCTTCAGCAATCAGACAACAAAAGGAAATTAAAGGCATCCAAATTGGCAAAGAAGAAGTCAAACTATCACTCTTTGCAGATGATATGATACTATATATGGAAAACCCAAAAGACTCCACTCAAAAACTGCTAGAACTTGTACAGGAATTCATTAAAGTGTCAGGATATAAAATCAATGCACAGAAATCAGTTGCATTTCTCTACACCAACAACAAGACAGAAGAAAGAGAAATTAAGGAGTCAATCCCATTTACAATTGCACCCAAAACTGTAAGATACCTAGGAATAAACCTAACCAAAGAGGCTAAGAATCTATACTCAGAAAACTAAAAAGTACTCATGAAAGAAATTGAGGAAGACACAAAGAAATGGAAAAATGTTCCATGCTCCTGGATTGGAAGAATAAATATTGTGAAAATGTCTATGCTACCTAAAGCAATCTACACATTTAATGCAATTCCTATCAAAATACCATCCATTTTTTTCAAAAAAAAAATGGAACAAATTTTCCTAAAATTTATATGGAACCAGAAAAGACCTCGAATAGCCAAAGGAATATTGAAAAAGAAAGCCAAAGTTGGTGGCATCACAATTCCAGACTTCAAGCTCTATTACAAAGCTGTCATCATCAAGACAGCATGGTACTGGCACAAAAACAGACACATAGATCAATGGAACAGAATAGAGAGCCCAGAAATAGACCCTCAACTCTATGGTCAACTAATCTTCGACAAAGCAGGAAAGAATGTCCAATGGAAAAAAGACAGCCTCTTCAATAAATGGTGTTGGGAAAATTGGACAGCCACTTGCAGAAAAATGAAATTGGATCATTTCCTTACACCACACACGAAAATAGACTCAAAATGGATGAAGGACCTCAATGTGAGAAAGGAATCCATCAAAATCCTTGAGGAGAACACAGGCAGCAACCTCTTCGACCTCAGCCGCAGCAACATCTTCCTAGGAACATCGCCAAAGGCAAGGGAAGCAAGGGCAAAAATGAACTATTGGGATTTTATCAAGATCAAAAGCTTTTGCACAGCAAAGGAAACAGTGAACAAAACCAAAAGACAACTGACAGAATGGGAGAAGATATTTGCAAATGACATATCAGATAAAGGGCTAGTGTCCAAAATCTATAAAGAACTTAGCAAACTCAACACCCAAAGAACAAATAATCCAATCAAGAAATGGGCAGAAGACATGAACGGACATTTCTGCAAAGAAGACATCCAGATGGCCAACAGACACATGAAAAAGTGCTCCACATCACTCAGCATCAGGGAAATACAAATCAAAACCACAATGAGATACCACCTCACACTGGTCAGAATGGCTAAAATGAACAAGTCAGGAAATGACTGATGCTGGCAAGGATGCGGAGAAAGGGGAACCCTCCTACCCTGTTGGTGGGAATGCAAGCTGGTGCAACCACTCTGGAAAACAGCATGGAGGTTTCTCTAAATGTTGAAAATAGAACTACCCTATGACCCAGCAATTGCACTACTGGGTATTTACCCTAAAGATACAAACGTAGTGATCTGAAGGGGCACGTGCACCCGAATGTTTATAGCAGCAATGTCTACAATAGCCAAACTATGGAAAGAACCTAGATGTCCATCAACAGATGAATGGATAAAGAAGATGTGGTATATATACACAATGGAATACTATGCAGCCATCAAAAGAAATGAAATCTTGCCATTTGTGACGACATGGATGGAACTAGAGGGTATCATGCTTAGCGAAATAAGTCAATCAGAGAAAGACAACTATCATATGATCTCCCTGATATGAGGGAGAGGAGATGCAACGGGGGGGTTAAGGGGGTAGGAGAAGAGTAAATGAAACAAGATGGGATTGGGAGGGAGACAAACCATAAGTGACTCTTAATCTCACAAAACAAACTGAGGGTTGATAGGGGGAGGGGGGGTGGGGGGTGGGGTTATGGACATTGGGGAGGGTATGTGCTATGGTGAGTGCTGTGAAGTGTGTAAACCTGGCGATTCACAGCCCTGTAGCCCTGGGGATAAAAATATATTATATGTTTATAAAAAATAAAATAAAAAAAAACTTATTGTTTTTCATAATGCAAAAAAAAATTTATATCATTAATCCATCAGAATCTCTTTAGAGTCAATAGGGCACCACTCCATATTTCATACGAGCCCCTGCATACTTCCTAATTTTCACTGCATTCCTGAAACTTTGCAATTTTCTTTTCCACTTCTCACTTGAAACTTTACACTTTCCACCTTTTATTTCTCACTTCACAAACGTGATTCTCTAACAGTATAATTCATTTACATACTCACCACCTTTGTGCTTTTTTTTCAGTCACATTTTTATATCTCCATGTGTCATAAATGCTACTTTACAATATTATTACTTTTTAATCAGAATAGACCCTTATCTGGTAAGAAAATTATGATAAGAACAAAAGCCATAGTCTTTTATATATTTATCTACTGATTCACCATTTTTGGTTGTCTTCTCTCCTTCTTGTTATTGGATTTCTATCCAGTATTACTTCCCTTCAAGCTAAATAACATTATTTTGCATTTCTTGTGCTGGTTTGCTGACACTGAAGTCCTCTCAGCTTTCATATACCTAAAACAGTTTTTATTTCACCTTCATTCTGAAAAGTGTTTTCCTTTTGCATATGGAATTTGGGGTTGACTTTTCTCCTTCTCTTCCATACTTCAAAATGGCCTCCTTTTTTTTTTTTTTTAAGATTTTTATTTATTTATTCGACAGAGAGAGATCACAAGTAGACAGAAAGGCAGGCAGAGAGAGAGAGAGAGAGAGAAGCAGGCTCCCTGCTGAGCAGAGAGCCCGATGCGGGACTCGATCCTAGGACCCTGAGATCATGACTTGAGCCGAAGGCAGCGGCTTAACCCACTGAGCCACCCAGGTGCCCCTCCTTTTTTTTTTAAATGATAAATTTGTGATCGTCCCTGTCCCTTCATATGCCACATATCTTTATCTGAATACTTTAAAGAGTTTCTCTTTGTCTTTGGTTTTCAGTGCTCTGATAGTGATGTGCCTAGATGTGTATGGCTTTCTTTGAATTTATCCTTTTGCAAGTTGAGCTTCTTGAATCTGTAAGTTTTTTGTTTTGTATTGCAACAACATGGGATACTTTTCTCCTACTATTCCTTCAAATATTTTATGCTGATAAATTTCCCAATTCTGAACCGTCTTAGTATTCATGAAATGGATCCCAGTTGCCTATTGAGCATTATTATTTTTATATATAATTAAATTGGATATTCTTAAATAAATTTGTTATTCTTAGATACTTTTTCAGAAAGAATGTGTTGTTGGAAGCTTTTTAGTCTAAGAATTTCCTATACTCATAAATGAGAGTTTTGAATTCATTGTTTTTCTTTAAAATGATGTAGATGCTTCTTCAAAGTCTTTTGACATTTTAGAGGACAAGTCTGAATGCCATCTTGATTTTTTTAGAGGGGCAACTTTTTGAGGGGTAGAATGGTTAATACATATAGAACTGTTTTCTTTATGTTTGAAATTGAAAACTTAAGAGATCAGTATCTAAGAAAAATGTGTGTATTTTCTCTGATTTGGCTTGATTCTCCAAAGGCAACTTTGATATAAAAATTCAAGTCTTTTTTCAATTTATGGATTTTTTTCTTATTCACTGATTCTTTCTTTTTCAGGATTTACTGGGAGAATCCAGTATATATACATACACCCACATGTGCATGCACATAAAGTCTCCTGAATCTATTTGTGTCTTCTTTAATTCTTCTTTTTTTTCTTTTTCCTTAGGACATTCAGCTTTTTATTTTCTTTCTCCAAGCTCCAGGGAATTCTTTAAGCTAGTATTCTGATTTCAGTGGAAAACCAAAGTCTTATTGGTGGGAGAGCTCCCCCTCAGGCACAGTCAATGAAAGGAAGCATGGTTTGTAGAAAATACCAGAACAGTAACAAAACCGACTCAAAGTAGGTCTGCTTTGTTATGTTGTTATACATTAATAATTCTAAACAATGCCAGTTATAAAATACTTCTCATCCTAAACAGCTTTTTGTTACAGCAAATTCTAAATATTTGCTGTGGATATTGAGTTTTAATAACAAAATATAAATGTAAGCTTCAATATAGTACCTTTATATTACTTATTTTTTACATATATTGTATTCCAGATGGACCTTAACTCCTAGTTGTACAATTGGCCTCTGAAAACATGGGGTCTTAACAATAAGCATTTGTTTTAAGAACAAGTTAGTAACAGTTCAGAGTTGTTTAAATTTATTTTGTCTCCCCAACCTTAGTGGTACTAACTTCTGCATTTAAAGAGTATGCTAGAAATAAATAGTAACAGCATAGCGATTGTAAAGAGGAAGGAGCCAAACATGACCTACCTACACTATTATCAAAAGAGCAAATAATTTCTGAATCTTGCAGAAAGCACTCTTTTGAAACATTTATTCACGTGTTTAATAAAATTCTTATTTCAAAACACTTTTGGGTTTACCAAGAAATTGTAAAGAGGGTACAAAAAATTCCATATACCCCACATCTAGTATGGTTTATCATTAACATCTTTTATTAGCATAACAGTCATTACAATCAGTGATATTGGTACATTATTGTTAACTTAAGTCTACAGTTTATTCAGATTTCCTTAGCTTTTATCTAATGTCCTTTCTCTGTTCCAGGATCCCATCCAGCGCATACTCATCACGTTTTTTTAGGTTCCTCTTGGCTATGTGTGACAGTTTTTCAGACTTTCTTTGCTTTTGATGGTCTTGATTATTTTCAAGAATAATGGTCAGGTGTATGGTCTTTAATTTAGATTTTTCTGATGTCTTTTCCACGACTAGCATGGGTTATGTGTTTTTGGGAAGAAGACCATAGGAGTAAATTGCTATTGTCATCACATCATATCCAGAGTACATGCTGATAACCTGACTTTTGACAGTTGCTGTTGACTACCTGGATAAGGTAGTCTCTTTGGGTTTCTCCATTGCAAATTTAATCTTTTTTCTCTGTTTCGATACGGTCCTTTTTGGAGAGGAGTCACTATGCACAGTCTGCACTAAAGAAATGGGAGTTATGTTACTCCTCCTTGAAGGTCTAGTATCTAGAAACATTATTTGGAATTCTCACGCATGGGATATTTTTCTACTATTTGAAAATTACTTATTTATTCAACAATTTATTTTTATCACTTTGGGCTCATAGGTATTTACTTAATACTTTGGGTCATAATCTTTTTTTAAATAATTTTTTAAATTTTTAAAAATTAACATATAATGTATTATTAGCCCCAGGGGTACAGGTCTGTGAATCACCAGGTTTACACACTTCACAGCACTCACCATAGCACATACCCTCCCCGATGTCCACAACCTCACCACCCTCTCCCTACCCCCCTCAGTTTGTTTTGTGAGATTAAGAGTCTCTTATGGTTTGTCTCCCTCCCAATCCCATCTTGTTTCATTTATTCTTTTCCTACCCCCCAAACCCCTACGTTGCATCTCAACTTCCTCATATCAGGGAGATCATATAATAATTGTCTTTCTCTGATTGACTGAGCATAATACCCTCTAGTTCCATCTACATCGTCACAAATGGCAAGATTTCATTTCTTTTGATGGCTGCATAGTATTCCATTGTATATAATACCACAGCTTCTTTATAATTCATCTGTTGATGGACATCTAGGTTCTTTCCATAGTTTGGCTATTGTGGACATTGCTGCTATAAACACTTGGGTACACGTGCCCCTTCAGATCACTACATTTGTATCCTTTTTTTTTTTTTTAAAGATTTTATTATTTATTTGACAGAGAGAGAGATCACAAGTAGGCAGAGAGGCAGGCAGAGAGTGGGGGGGGAAGCAGACTCCCCACCAAGCGGAGAGCCAGATGTGGGGCTCGATCCCAGGACCCTGGCATCATGACCTGAGCTGAAGGCAGAGGATTTAACCCACTGAGCCACCCAGGCGCCCCACTACATTTGTATCTTTAGGGTAAATACCCAGTAGTGCAATTGCTGGGACATAGGGTAGCTCTATTTTCAACTTTTTGAGGAACCTCCATGCTGTTTTCCAGAGTGTTTGCACCAGCTTGCATTCCCACCAATAGTGTAGGAGGGTTCCCCTTTCTCCGCATCCTCGCCAGCATCTGTCATTTCCTGACTTGTTCATTTTAGCCATTCTGACTGGTGTGAGGTGGTATCTCATTGTGGTTTTGATTTGTATTTCCCTGATGCCGAGTGATGTGGAGCACTTTTTCATGTGTCTGTTGGCCATCTGGATGTCTTCTTTGCAGAAATGTCCGTTCATGTCCTCTGCCCATTTCTTGATTGGATTATTTGTTCTTTGGGTGTTGAGTTTGCTAAGTTCTTTATAGATTTTGGACACTAGCCCCTTATCTGATATTTCGTTTGCAAATATCTTCTCAATACTTTGGGTCATAATCTAATATGATTTTATTTAACCTGTTGCCCAAATTCTTCCAGCTTTGACCATTGGGAGATTTTCCAGTTGGCTCCAGTGTCCCTTTGGTATATTGCCATCATTGTGGGTTTTTATTTTTAAGCACTTTCTCATTCTTTTGCACTACAGTATGGTCTAGGCTCATCTTATACATTCCATGCCTCAATAATTTATTTTCTGATTATTATTGTTTTATTTTGTGATTACTTATGAAAATAATTCTGTCATATTGCAGAAGCTGATGTCAAATACGGTAGGTATGCCACAACCTAATTAGTCAATGCAGGTTTTTTGTTGTATCTAATGTGGTGATCATCATTGCTAATGCTTTTGGATTTAGTAATCTGCAGTTTTCTCTGGACCTATGTGGTTTCCTTTTTCTATATTCAGTCTACTTCTGTTTCTTTGAGTGGGTGAAAATACAGAGAAAATTGGCCTTAATTTTTGGAACAATTTATTTTGTTTGAGTTACTCACTCTTGGCTACCGCAGTTCCTCCTCTGTTTTGGGGATGAGTATGGTGAGGAGCTGCTGCTGTCTGCTTATTCTCCAGGTGGACATTTCCTGTTCTGTACCAGTGGGGTACCTGTCTGAGTGTGAATCCCTCTTTACCTACAACTTACAGAAGTTCTCCACATTTCCTGCCTTCTTCATGACATGTATCTTATTCTTATTCCTGTACCCTCTCGATTACATACATGTTTTCTTATTTTCTTGTATTTTTTTTTGAAGTATCAGTGGGTTTTCAGGATAGAGGAGAAGAAGGAATTAAAACCAGGGATTCAAAGTCATGTCTTGACATGGATGCCCAGGAATGGCTAACTCCTTAGCTGTAGCTCCAAATGCCTGCTATGGTACCTGACACGTAGCATGGACCAGAAGGTGAATTCATGTTACAGAAGTTTCTACTGAAATGGGAATATATTTTGACATATCCAGGTATTACTAGAGAAAGTACTTTAGCTAACAGAGATGCTCTGAGATGACTGTCTCTCAGAACTGTTTTCTGGGAATTCAGAAATTCAATGCCCACTTGGAAGTTATTAAGTTCATGGATTACCAGTTTTCAAAAAACATGTTATTTCTTATAGCAAATTTATTTAATAGAGAAATAGTTTCTCTGATTTTTCAGTGGAGTTCCCCCTTTTTAAAAGATTTTATTTCTTTACTTGAGAGAGCATAAGCTGGGGGGAGGGGCAGAGGGAGAGAGAGGAAACAGACTCCCCACTGAGCAAGGAACCTGACATGGGACTTGATCCCAGGACCCTGGGATCATGACCTAAGCCAAAGGTAGATGCTTAACAAACTGAACCATCCAGGCACCCCTGGGGTTCCCTTTTCTGCATAGCAGTATCTTTTCCAGATCCTGAGATATTTCTATTTTAGGCCCATTCTTTCAGAGGGAGTTTTTTGCTTGTTTAAGCAATGAGGATGCTAATATTCTGTCAAAAATTAGTGGGGGCTCTTGCTGAAACCCTGCAGTTCTATATGAGGGGTAAATGGAAAATTTATGCTTTAGTAGGCATTATTGCTTGGAGTTCATTGCTTGGAGTTGTGAGTGGATATTGAGAGAAGAAATGTAGGCATTCACGGCTGGGAAACTCTCCATTGTATGAAAAGGTATCTCTTTGTTTGTGTTGGCTGAAGCTAATGTACACACCCATGATGGAAAGGTTGGGTGGGGGCAATGGCCTACATTTCTCACACTGAGGCCCCTGGCCTCACTGTCCATCCTATTCCAAGATAAGGAGTGTTAGTGAAGTTTTAACAGGGTCTTCTTCACTTTGCTGACCTCTCTACTTTTTGATGGGAAGGGGGGTCATGGATCAAAAAAATGTGCTTCCTTAAATCAGACCCCACTGTACACTTCACCCAGGAGACTAGATTTATTTATTAGTGCTTTGTCCCCATCTTGTCAAGATGCCCCAAAGCCTATATTTTTGATTTTAAAAGAAAGTCCTCTCTCATCCAGCCTGGGAAACTAGTTTGCAAGAGTATTTGTGGGATGTTAGAGCCTTGAGCCATTTGAAGATAGAGACCTCTTAGGCATGCAACCTCCGCAAAGGCATAAAGTCCTCAGATGTGGAAAGACAGAACCCTCAGCCTTGATGACATTTTGATTTGTACTTGGTTGATCTGAATACAACTAACATTGAGAAACAATTTGTAGGATCATGACAGGTTTTGTGCATGATGTGAGAGTCAGCCAGGATATTTAAGCAATCAAGAAATTCAAGAGGACCGATCAGTTCTGTAGTCAACAGGCTTGCCAGAAGCTTGGAATCAATCACCACTGCAACAGAAGTCCTTTGATCACCAGATGTACTGCCTTGAACGTCAATGTCTTAATGTGCAAAGAGGAGTAGAACCTTCAAACCTCCAATCACGCAAGTATGCATACATGTATATATACATACTCCTATATATTCTTCTTATATATAATATATATATTCTTTTCTATATCCTAGACTGAACCAAAGAGTAGTTCCAGTTCTACAGTGATTGGAGCAATAGAAGTTGCATTCATCTTGTTGCATGAGCTCTGATATGTTCATTTAAAAAGCAATCATTTGGGGCACCTGGGTGGCTCAGTGGGTTAAAGCCTCTGCCTTCGGCTCAGGTCATGATCTCAGGGTCCTGGGATCGAGCCCTGCATTGGACTCTCTGCTCAGCAGGAAGCCTGCTTCCTCCTTTCTCTCTGCCTGCCTCTTTGCCTACTTGTGATCTCTGTCAAATAAATAAATAAAATCTTTAAAAAATAAAATAAAAAATAAAAAATAAAAATAAATAAAATAAAAATAATAAAATATAATAAAAATTAAAAAAATAAAAAATAAAAAGCAATCACTTTATCTTGTATAATTAACCACCACTGTAACCTTGATACAAAGCAGAGTTCATGGGACAAAACAGAAAGTTGAAATATACTTTTAAATAAATGAATAAACATATGTCACAGAATTTTTAATGTCTAGGATCAGCTTCAGACCTGGGCATCCAGGGCCCTGCCTTGAGCCCTGAGATTTAGAGGACTTACTCTCTATCTCCTCTCCTTGAGGTCCTCCTTCTGGACTGAGGAGGCCCCAGTGTCAAAGGGTCATTTCCATCCAGAGCAGGCTACCTCCTCACTCCAAGTTCTAGGTACCTGAGATTGGGAAGTGAGCTGGCTAAACAACTTTGAGCCTGCTTCTAGGACCTATGTCCACCTGTTTTCTGGATTCTCCTCATGAAAATATATTGTGTTATTGATGTGTCCACCCCTGGGCCCAGGAGGTGGCCAAGAGGAGGCTGCTCCCAGAGGTGGAGGTGGAAAGAGTAGGGAGGCAATGTCTACCAGTCTCCATTTCACTCTTGCCCCAAGTCTGGTAAATGTTAGGACAGGATGGGTTATCTCAGTCATTTACTCTTCCCACCCCCACACCCCAAATATACTCCTATGCAATTTTTTTTGGGAACTGGAAAAATTCAATAGCCATTAAAACACACACACATAAATACTCTTCACAAAGTCCAAACAAAACCCCTAATATCATCTATCTATCTATCTATCATCTATCTATCAATCATCTATCTATCATCTATCATCTATACCTATCTATCATGTATTTATCATCTATTATCTATATCTTTCTTTCTATCCATCCATCTATCCATCATCTATGGATTGATCTATCACTCTACCTCTACAAATGCCTACCTAGATACTTTTATCTACATCCAAATAGATACATAAAGAACTTGTATAGAACTATAAAGACACATATAATGAAGAAAGACCATGTCTTCTTTCCTTAATTCCTTTTATAAAAAGGGATTTAAGATAGTCGTGCAACAGCACCTAAAGAATATTCAGCATCCCCAATCTTTCCCAGTTTCATCCTTTTATACAAAAGATGTCTCTTCCCCAAATACCCCAGTGAATTCTGAGGAAATATTTAATGAGCAGAATATCGCAGGGAGAAATAGAAATAGGTAGTTACTGCTGAGAACCTTTCACTGCATTGTTTTGCCCCGGATTAATGCTTTGGACAAAGCATGTTTCCTCACCACCGGGGCTCCGGGTAGGATCTGGGGCCATCAGAGCAGGACCATTGTTGTAGGAGTTTGTAGATGCTGGTAGACCATGGCGTCGATTTCCTCTTCAACCCCCCTCTGCAAATCTCAGTTAAAAAGAAACTTTGTTTGCTTGGTTTTCCTAGTGTGGCTTTAAAATATTTCCATTTTCCAGAGATATATTAACATTTGACCATCCGTATGATGTGCCAGTTCCTTTTTGCCCTTCAAGGGCTGAAACAAGACCCACCCTTAGAATTCTCCTCACAAAGCAGAAGGAAATCCCTCCTAAGGCACAGTGCACAGGCTATAGACTTCATAATTAGCTTCTGTAATAAAGTACTTAATCGGAATGGAAGCCCTTGCTAATTACAGCGGGAAGTCGGGACAGGCGAGTTACCCACAGCTGGGGTGAGGCTCTGCGGAGGTGTTTGGGAACACGCACCCACAAGGGTCCAGGTCCGCTCGGGAGCCCCAGGCCTTAATTAGTCCCAGCAATTAAAAATGAAAACAATCTTCTATTTTCTCATTAAAAGATGGAAGCCCCTCCCCCACTGCGTTACTGGGAATGATAATTTTGCTGCTGTAAAGATCAAGCTGATTGCCCTAGACAATGGTGACTCCTGGGCGGCAAGACCTCAGTCACCCCTTTGCTTGCTAAATTTCAGGCATCTCTGCATAATGGGAGATTGATTAGGGTTAATAGACTTATTTTTACAGGTCAAGACACAAAACACTTTGGGTTGTGGGTGCTCTTGCTCATAGTATCACAAGCTATAAATCAAACCGCTTAAAAGAAGAGCAGAGCTTTCTGCCTCTGAACTGTTGGTGACAATCAACTTTTGTTTCCCCCCAAGCTCCTGTCTCCCTTTTCTCTGCTGCTCCTGGATACACTGTCAGCTTGCTAGATGTGGGTAGGGCTTCAGTCTCGTTTGCTTTGCTAGTTCTCAGGAGCCTAGAGGTGAGGGGTGCCCCACATGGCTCCTTGGAATTCCTATGTTTGTTTTCTCTCCATTTCTAAGGTAACTGGTGCTCAGCGGCAGCTGTAACAACTGTCAACATTTGTCAATCTCACCTTGACTTGATGATCAAAAGTAAGGCAGCTGGATCAAGAGATTTAAAAATTAAAAATGAAAGAAAACCTACCCCCAGGGGAGAGTTTGAGTATTTAGTCTACCGGACCTGGGGCGGACCGGTGAGTCCCTCATGGCATTTGGAATGCAGCTGCCAAGGGCACACAGCATCCCAGGGAAACAAAGCCACATGCAGGGTGAACCTTCTGGAGCCTGCTTCTTAAAATTACTGCTTGGGAATAACCAAAAGGAAACTCTCTCAGCAGGAGGAAATGTCAAAAAATGCTTACCTAGGAAATTTGAGAAAACATTAAAAGAAGTACCTGGCTATGCAAGTTAAGAAGATTTGGGGAATTTGCCCGTCATCAGCGGTGCATTCAGCTTCTTTTCTCTCCGTGTGGGGTGACCTTAAGTTTAATGTACATTTTTCTTTTAATCCAAAGCAAGCCAAGCTGATTTCTTCATTACTTTCACAGGATCAACCAAGGATGATGCTTTCTTCATTTCTGAAACGTTGAGAGATGTAGCTGAGTAAGTGTAGCTCATTTAAAAAAAAAAAAAGTTCAATATCAACAAGTATCCCCTAAACATTGTTATTTTTCATCTTCTTTCTCCCCCAGAATCTATCCCCGCCCCCCTCAGAGCAATGTGGTTCAGCCATATGGAGTCCGAAAACTGACGAGTATTTCTTTCAGCTTCATAGAACTGCTACTCCACCTAGCTTGTAAGAGTAAACCCAGAATAGGAGAATACAACATTGTCAAAGGAGGTTGGGAGTGGGAAGACAGGAGGAAAGACAAGGAGGAAGTAGGGAATGTTGAAAAGTGCTCTTGGAATCTGGATCTTACCATATGGCAGTCAGCGGATGTGGTTTTTCCACCGTTGTTAGACATGCAGAGTTGCATAATGAAATCTATAAATAAAGTTTAATAAGACAAATAAATGGAAGTCCCCTGATGTCAGGAATAAGAAGGATCAGGCCAGTCACTAACACCCCAAGCCCCTAACCTAGCATATGTTGTGGCAGCTTCACCAGAAGCTGGGGCCATCAGGGCTGGGCATGGGGCCATGAGCTGGGGCTAAGGTTCTATTGCCCTACTAGGGATGGAGGAAAGGAGGACTGCTTGAGTTGGGGAGCCCTAACTGAAATTCCTATTGTATATCTGGGATCCTCAGAGGGTTTCTAATTTCATAAAAATGAAAAAAATCCATCTCCTGGCTCAGAGGCATGGCAAGGAAGCCCAGGGTCTTTCTCAGGCTCTAAGTATATTTATAAAAGCAGGAGAACATATTTCTTGAGAAACCTAAACACCCCATCTATACCAAACATGAGGGTAAGCTCTAAGCTTATAGGTACAGGGTGATAACCCCAAGCTGAGAAATTAACATAAAGTGGTCCAGGATTCACTATGCTTATGGGAGAAGAGCAGAACACTATTCTCTAGGACCACCCAGACTATATAAAATACCCTCAGCAAAGACCACCCCAATGAGGAAGAACTCACAATAAAAAAAAATTATAATTCAGGAGAACTAGCACCCCAAGAATAGAAACAAAGAAGCAAAACCAGCTGAAAGAGATTATAGAATAAGATCTAAGATCCTTGAATTGTTTGGAGAAAGGCAGAGAGGTTGATGAATTACATTGATTATATTTGCTACAAAATAAGCAAAAAAATGCAAAACTTTACAACAAATTGAAGAAAAATAGGAAAAAGCCCAAATCATTCAACAGAAGGCAATAAAGGAGAAAAGTAAATAGGGAATGATAACTGAAAAGCAAAAAGCAGAAGAGAGTTTAGATATACTGGTAATTCCAATAAATGCAAATGTACTAAACCTCCTTGTTAAAAGACAGATTCACAGGTTAGAATAAAACAACCAAATAAATAAGATTCATCATAAGCTACTTCCAAGAGATACTCTAAAAGTCATGATGTCAAAAGGTTGAAAGTTGATGTTGATGTTGAAAAGAATGGGAAAAGATACAGTTGGCAAATAGTCATGAAAAGAAAGCTGATGTAGCTATTTTAATATCAGACAAAATCAACTTCATTAGGGACAAGAAAAGTCTTTTCTTAGAGATAAACATGAATCATGTGGCGGATCTAACATCTTGAATTACAAAGCCTCAAAAATAATAAAGCAAAAATGACCTGAATAGAAGGAGAAGCCACCATTATTATAGTGGGAGAAGCAGGCTTTCTGCTAGAGCCGGGAGCCCGATGTGGGGCTGGATTCCAGGACCCTAGGATCATGACCTGGGCTAAAGGCAGATATCCAACAACTGAACCATCCCGGTGCCCCCAGAACCAAAATTTCTTAAACATGTAGATGTTTCACACAACATATTTACAAAGCTTACTATAATAAGCATATTTAGAATGATGCACCAAATGAGAAAGAATGTACATATTTTCTTTTTTAAATTAATTTATTAAATATCTTCTAATTTATCTAAATCATTAGTCCAATGGTACAACCCAGTGGTTTGACCCAGTGAATGATAAGCACATATTTCATGGCAGGTCTCAGAAGTTGCTATTATTAATTTAATAATTATCCAGGCAAACTAGTATTTAATTTTTCTTTTCTAAGTTATTTCTTTGATGCTGAGGAAGCAGAATAATTTTAAAACAAGAGGAGTCATGTGACACCCAGATGGCTGAGTCAATTGAATGTTTGACTCTTGATCTCAGCTCAGGTCTTGATCTCCTGTGATCAGTTTGAGCCCCGAGTTGGGCTCTGAGCTGGGCATGGAGCCTACTTTAAAAAATGTTGGGGCGCCTGGTGGTAAAGTTGGTTAAGCATCTGGTTCTTTGTTTTGGCTCAGGTTGTGATCTCAAGGTCATGAGATGGAGCCTGTGTGTTGGGCTCTGTGCTCAGCAAGGAGTTGCTTGAAATTCTCTGTCTCCGTCTGGCCCTCCGCCCCTCTCTATGATAAATAAATAAATCTTTAAAAAAAAAAGAATAGTTGAATTTCCTGTTTGGAAGTTTAAGCCAGCTGCCACCATCTCCTTTATGTTTTCATCAGTAGAGGTGTGCCCTCTGGGGACACTATGGGTAGCTACCATCCATGGACACAGCCATTGCTCTCAAGGTTGAGGTACCAGAGGGAGGTTTGGACCATGCAAGGGGTTAAAATAAAAAAGCTATTTCTTTTTTCTTGACTTTTCCTCCCAATACTTTTCTGATATATATATTTCTACTTCTACCTAACTGAGGGCATTGATAGTTAATACAAGTGTTGAATGTGACAGCGTCTGTGAATCTTCAGTCTTACACAATCACAGCACTCACCATAGCACATACCCTGCTCCCAAAGTCCATAACCCAACCACCCTATCCCCCGCTCCCCCGCAGCAACCCTTTGTTTCCTGAGATTAAGAGCCTCTTATGGTTTATCTCCCTCCCCAGTCCCATCTCGTTTCATAACTTCCCTCCCAGTTTAACTATAGGGAATGGTTCCGTCGCCTCCACACATTGGGGGGTAATCATCAAATATAGGCTAGTCACAAACATACCAAGCAAAGTTGCAAATCTTGCAAAACATCAAGGACTTTATGAAGTCGATGCAGAACTGCTGGAATCAGGAAAAGTCATTGATAGATGAATATCTAAATGATTTAAGCCTATTAATAATTTAGAGGGGCCTGCATTCTTTTTGTTATTCCAGCCTCCTCCCCATGAAGTAAGGAGTTCGTGGGCTAAAGGGAGTGCCACTCAGAACATGAGAGTCTTTTTTCTGGGTCTGTGCACCTGAGGGAAGACCACACCACAGTGGTATGCACATATAGATCTGTGGGTGTCTAAGGGGCTTCTAACAATAGTGTTGGGCAAGGAGTGTGGGCAGGACTTGGTTAAGGTGCCTACTCACACATCTGGGATAGGGTCCTCCATTTGTACATTTTATCTGGGTCACGCCAATATAGAGACAGACATGCACAGAGTATATTTGCTATAATCAGAGTTTTAGTAAGTAACTTGCCTGAAGCCTTAATAAGTAGCAGATCTGAAGTTTGCACACATCACTGACTTTAAACCTTGGGAGTTTTTTTCCTCATTCCATTTTTTCCAGTAGGACTTGTAGGAAAAAATGACTTATTTGTATATTTTCATTCATCCCCTCTTAAAAAAAAAAGATTTATTTATTTGAGAGAAAGAGAAAAAGTGTGTGTGGGGACACACAAGTAGGGGAGGGCCAGAGGGAGAAGGAGAGAGAACATCCTCAAGCAGAATCCCCTTGAGCATGGAGCCTGACTCAGGACCCTGAGACCATGACCCGAGCAAAACCAAAGAGTCGGACACTCAACTGACTGAGCCACCCAGGCGCCTTTCATTCATCTATTCTTTTATTCAACAGTTATTCTCATTCTCTCTCCTCTTCCCTTCCTTCCCTCCCAACCCCTCTGTCTCTCTGCTCTGAAGTAGCTAACAGATGTGAACACACATGTGTTGTGTAATGCATGACCGTGACTGCAGTTGACATGTGGTCATTGTGTGGTGCCCTCCAGATCCCCCTTTAAAAAAGGACTTGTTGCAGCAGCTGCTGGGCAGGCTGTCAGCACACAGCCTCCAGCTGTTAGCCCCTGCAAGATTATCTCAGCTGTAGAGGGCCCCATGGCGCAAATGCATACCCCTTCTGGAAAGGCTGGCATCCAATGCCTGATAGGTGCAAGGTACAGAGGCCTGGCTATCTCAGCCTAACTAGGACACTGCTGGTGTCATGTTCTAGCTGTAGGGCTCCCTGTAGAAGAGGTTGAGGCTGTCAGTTGGCCTCCATTGCAGCTCATTTCTCTCTTTGCCTAATTGTGCTTCTTTTCTCTTTTCCACAAGCCTTGATACCAAAGTCATTCTTCAATAAACATTCTGCATATGAACTATATTTCAGAATCTGCTTTCTGGAGAACCCAGCTGTAATGGTGGGTTCTTATATAAGGTGTATGTAATATAAAGTATGTCCCTTGTACCCTAGTTGGGGAAGTGAGACATAAATAAAGTTACAGCAGTTTAAGAGAAATGCAATAAGAAGTAGCGGATGTGGGAATTCAGATCCCTCTGTGGGGGATGATCAGTTTTGAGAGATGCCAATCACTTCTTCTGTGCCTGTACATCTCCTTTTTAGAGAATTAAATCTTCCCACATTCTGAGAAGCCATAGCCAAAGGCATCGTGTAATCATCTATTTTCTATCCACCTCCATGGTTGACTGGTTAAAGGGTGGACAACAGACCCAGGTTGATCAACCCACTGGCTCAGCTGGATCTACAAACTTCTCTCTCCAAGGGATTAAGAAATTGGGATACAATAAAAATGCACTCAGTTTTCTTTGGACTTGAATTGATGGGACAAGTAAGCCAATGGACCTCAAAAGTACAGAGAGCTGGTATAATGCGAGTGAAAATAATGAAGAAGACATGAAGGGAGAAGGAGACAAACAGACACTTGAAGCCCCAGAGAGGGAAAGAATAACTTTCATTGCCAATTTTCTGGTACCTCTGACTCCAGTTTCATGTGAGACCTGGCTGGTTTTGGTGCCCGAAGTTCTGTGAGCAAGCCCTGTGTTTCTAGCTCTTTAAACTGAAAAGGGCCATTTCTTGTAACAATATTGGACTAAGACAATTGCAAGGGAAGGGACTTGAACTGGGAGTTGCAGAAAACATAAGATTTCAGTAGGGGAAGATAAGGGAGCATGGAATTCATGCACAGAGGTGCTGAAATTCATATTTGTTGGACATTTTTGGAGGATGATGAATAGCTCAGGTCGGCCAATATAGAGGAAATGGCAAGCAAAATAACAGGATAAATATTTGCAAGACTGGTGGGAAAAGTTTGATTAATCAAAGGACCTGGCCAGCATTAAAGGGTCTATTCATTCTTTTTAGGAATTCCCATGGCCATAGAACACATAAAACAAGGATAGAAGGTAGTAAAGGTTGTTTGTTGGAAGAAGTGAGGAATTAAAAATAGGCCAATGGGTGTCTTCCTTGTAGCAGGGTAATAAGAGATTAATCAAAATAGAGCAATGGAATGAATCAGTGGAGAGCTAGCAGGGGGTTGTGGCTCTTGCTGAATGATAGGGAATAGGTAGGCTTGTTTCTTAGGCACACCCGCTGCATATCCCACACATGGCTGCAAGCTGGGTCCCATCCAACTCCAGGGACAGCTCTTTGCAATGACTTCAATGTGAATGATCCCCCTTGAGGTTGTGCAATATGGTATTCTTGCCATTAGTCATAGCTGTATATCAACTCAAGATCTTTCAATTGATGATGTTAAAAAAAATCCCAATTCAAATTGGTTTTAAAATAGACACTCTATTGGTTCATGAAACTGAGGAGTAAAGAGGTAAATGGGCTTCAGGGGGGTTGATTCAGAAGTTCACACAATCATGGTTCTGACTCTAGATTTCTTTGATCTTTTCATGTGTGTCAATTCTATCATCTGGCTGGGTCCTCTCATGGTGAACTGAATTGTTTCAGCAGTTTGTGATCTCATTTCTTTATAATATTCTATCTTAGGAAAAGCCTCTTTTTCAGTGATTTCCCTGAAGGCTGATTAAATATCTCCTCAGGTCTCATGTACCTAAATTAGGTTATGGGCATCTAGTAGTGTGTAGTTGAATGTTTAACAATGGGCATATGCACTTTCTCTCAAAAAGAAAGAGAGAGAAACAGAAAAGAGACAGAATGACAGAGAGAGGAGAGAGAGAGAGAGAAAGAGAGAGAGAGAAGCCCCAGTTGTAAAATTTGAATGCCATAGCACAAATACTCTCACCATGGCTGATTTCAAATTACCAGGGTGATACCAGTGAACCCAAAGTTGGGAAGAGGTCCACACAATTGACTCTCTGAAGCCCATGAGAGCTATCTCGAGCACCCTACTATTTCTAACCCTGAACCAATCATTCCAAGTTGTTAATCTATAACGATGGTATAGGGTGATCCAGATTGGTCTCTGAAGCTGCCGTGGTCAAATCCATCCATCCACTTGTAAAGTCAGGGTGGGGAAAATGGATAGGGTTATGACAACTGTTGAGTGTCTAGTATTATTGAAATTCATGCAGGAAGAAAGATGAAGAAAAGAAGGTAAACTGTTGAAGAGAAGAAGACAGAGATGGGGCTGATGTGGAAAAGGAGTCAAAGATCATGAGTGGGTGGTATGAACAAGAGGCATGGGGGAAAGCGAAAAGTCAAGTGAAGAATCATCACAGATCTACAAAACCATATATCCTTGTACCGAAAGCTCTCTAGGGTCTGGCCCACTTTATTTTCCAGGACTATTTGGGAGGCACTACCAAAGAACAGTGAATAGTCAACATCTTGGCAAGTTATGAAAGCTATTTTGAGGCTCCATTTTCTTTGAATTTTATAGGATGAGAATTTCTGCTGTGAGAATCAGCTGAGAGATTTAACTGTTTTCCCGAGATTCACTCTAAGAGGGTGTAGGGCGCAGTGGCTACAAATGCAGTTTCTAAAGCTGGGATGCCTGGCTTGACTCCCAGTTCTGTAGTTGGCCAGGAGACCTGAGGCAAGTTGATGAAACCAATCTGTGTCCCAGGTTTTGCATCTGTAAAATGGGAACCCAGTAGTATTTTTTAAAAAAGATTTTATTTATTTATTTGACAGACAGAGATCACAAGTAGGCAGAGAGGCAGGCAGAGAGAGAGGAAGGGAAGCAGGCTCCCCGCTGAGCAGAGAGCCCAATGCAGGGCTCGATCCCAGGACCCCGAGACCATGACCTGAGCTGAAGGCAGCGGCTTAACTCACTGAGCCACCCAGCTCCCCCCAATAATATTTTTAATTAGTTAAGCAAGGAGGCATAGACAGAGGTGGTTCTAATGCTTTAGCAGCCTGTTAGCCACCCAAAACCTAAGCCTTTAAAAGCTTGAAGTTTAAGAAATCAAAACCTAAAGTCAGTTGTAAAAAGCCATCAAGCCTTTCCCAAATAAGGCAAACTTAAGCTGTAGCCAGTCCATTTCCTTGCTTTGTTTTTGTGTCTTCTCTGTAGAAGTCTTACCCTGACTCATGTTGCGGGAGCACTGCTAACTACTTCTGGGTTTGGCACTGATTTAAATAGATTTTTGCTCAAATAAACTCTTTTTTTAAACTTTTTTTTAAAGATTTTATTTATTTATTTGACAGAGAAAGAGAGAGATCACAAGTAGGCAGAGAGGCAGACAGAGAGAGAGAGAGAGAGAGAGAGAGCGGGAAGCAGGCTCCCCGCTGAGCAGAGAGCCCGATGTGGGGCTCCATCCCAGGACCCTGGGGTCACAGCCTGAGCTGAAGGCAGAGACTTAACCCACGGAGCCACCCAGGCGCCCCTGCTCAAATAAACTCTTAAAAATTTTTTTTAAAAGATTTTATTTATTTATTTGACAGACAGAGATCACAAGTAGGCAGAGAGGCAGGCTGAAAGAGAGGAGGAAGCAGGCTCCCTGCGGAGCAGAGAGCCCAAGGCAGTGCTCGATCCCAGGACTCTGGGATCATGACCTGAGTGGAAGGCAGAGGCCTTAACCCACTGAGCCACCCAGGCACCCAAACTCTTAAAATTTTTAATATGCCTCAGTTTATCTTTTAATACTACCCATCTCATGAGGTTGTTATGAGGACTAAATGAGTCAATGCCCATAAAATGCTTGGAAAGTATCTGGAAGATTCCAAGCACTACAAGGAAGTGATGGCTATAATTATTATGTACAGTATTTAGCAGAGTGTTAGGCATATACAAAGTATTAGAGAAGCACTAACGGTGCTTATTACAACCATTTACCACTCTCTTGCCTGGATTTTGTATCCCAGACCACTGTTACATTTCTTACCATTTGTTGGAGAAATGATCGCAAGTCTGAGTGAGAAACCCTGACCACACTCACATATTTCTTCCTCCTCCAAACTCCCAAACACTGTACTGGTAACTCTGTGGACACTTAATCTTTCAGCTGCACATTTTGTTTTCTGGTGGCGTCCCTCATTTCCTCATATTCTTGAGGTGAAACTAGGACTTGGGAATTTTGGGTCACCTAGGAGCTCAGCACAGTAACTTGATCACTACGCAAAGCATCTGGATAGTTAAGAAGAAGAGTAGGCTGATTTCAGGGCATCAAACTCATCTTGACCTAACATAAGTCATCTTGTCAGCAGGCCCTGGGTTTGGGTTTTTCCTGTTGGTACGTGGGGGGAAAAGAATAGGCTATTGTGTCAGTAGGTCTTGGCAGGAAACAGAACTCTCCCTAGGTCTTTCAAGTGAAAGGCATTAATGAAGGGATGATCTGATGAGTGGGCAGACTTGAGGGAACCAACAAGGGATGGGGAAGCAGCCAGTGACTAGTACCTCCTTGGGCCCAAAGTGACAAAAGGAGGACATTGTGTTGTCAGACCCCAGTGAAAGATGAAGCTTTGGGGAGGGGCCACCAGGTGGGAACTAAAGTCATGAAGACATCCAGTGTCTACAGGAGACATGGCCCTAAATTGGGGAGAGGTGAAAAGGACAGGGTATCTCAACCTCTCTTTCCTCTCCTCCTCAGATCATCCTCAGACCGGAAACCCACTAGTATGGAAGTCTGGCTGACTCAGACCTCAGGGGTCATTCTCTTAGAGCACACAGAAGGACAGAGAATGGATGAAATTTATGTTAAAAATGTATTTTATTTAGTACACTATACCCAAAATATTACCATTTCAACATGTAAGCAATATAAACACTATTATGATGATATTTTCCATTATTTGGTACTCAGTCTTCAAATCCTGTATGTGCTCTACATTCCCAGCGCATCCCAGTTCAGACCATCCACATTTCCTGGGTTTATTAGCCATCTGTGGCCAGCGGTTAGCACACCATATGGTGTAGTTCTAACCTGTTGTCAGAATCATTGTACTTAAAAACTGAAACAAAAAAAATCATTAGTTCAATAAAATTACACCTTCATGTAGAATAATTATATGAGGATATGTCTCAGAGTCTTTAAGAGGCCAAACCCATGTTCTGAGATTTAGGGTGTTGTGGGGGAGGTCATCAAAAAAGATGTGACCACTGATTGACCCATGAGCTGGACCTAGGCACTCAGAGTTTTCTCTCTCCCCTCCCCATCCTTGCAATTTGGGTTTCGTTTGACTCTCTCACTTCCAGAGGCTGTTCCAAGGTCCTAGCCTTGAGATAGTGGTGTGGTGTTGAGAACACCTGCATGGCATATGTGAGCAAACACAATTAGGGTCTCTGTAAACTTTTAAGATTTGGTAGGCTGGTGTGGGGATCCATTTGTCTTGTGACTTCCCAAGACAAGTTTCATATGTAAGTTCCCTTTGCTTATGAAAACTGTCACCTACCAACTTGGAGTGCCCTGACCCTTTCTTCAATCTATCCCTGCCCTCTGAGTACAGGGGCCATTTTCAGACTTCACCAGGGAAGCTCCAAGAAGGTTACAACCAACAAGTGTTCATTAACAGAGCTGATGAATGACCAAAGTGTCTTTCTCACCCTAAAAAAAGACACTCTTTTCATCAAGCAGAACAAAAATAACTAGCTACCATTTGTTAAGATAACTGGACATGTGGATTATTCCCTGGCCTCTAAACTCTAAGAACCAGATGGAACTGCAAGTCTGTTACATGTGAAAAGTAAGCTAGTGACAAATAGATGTATCAAAATTATGCACCTGTTGTAGCAAGCTGTTTCTAAACACCTCCAGAATGAATGTCTTAGTCTATTCAGGCTGCTATAACAAAAAGACCATCAAACTGATGGCTTACACAACACTCATTTATTTCTTACAGTGCTGGAGGCTGGAAAGTCCAAGATTAAGGCATTGGCAGATCCAACATCTGGCTAGAACCTTCTTCCTGGTTTGCAGATGACAGTTCTCAAGGTGTCCTCATACAGTGGAGAGGGCAGGAGAACTCCCTGGAGTCTTTTTTATAAGGACACTAATTACATTCATGAAGTCTCCACCCTCATGATCCAGTCACCTCCTGAAGACTCTGTGTCCTGATGCCATTACATTAGTGTTTAGGACTTCAAAATATGAATTTTGAGGGAAAATAAACATTCTGTCCAAAGCAATGAGTTTCTTAGCCATTACTGTTAAAGATTTTTACTTTCCAGTTCAGAATTTTTCTTTATGGTAATAAAGCTGGCCATTGTTCTTTGTGGGACTCAGATGCCTATGACTGCTTTTTCACTATAAGTATAGATTTTGATTTTGTTCTTTCTTAATCTTGTAAAGTTTTCATTTTGTGACAATGTGGCTAGTATATCTCTGCAAAATGTGGAGAGTTGGTTGCCTTTTCTTGGCTTCCTCAAATAGGAGTTGTTTTTTTTTCTCAATAGAATTATAAACTGTATCTTTAGACTTTCTTGGTTTCTCAGGTAGTGATATTTTTGTTATTTCTGGGCATCCACACTTTCTCTTATTATTGAAGGAGAAAGTGTGTACCATTAAATAGATATCTGTCCAAGGCTACAGTATACTATTGCTTTATGACTTTTACATAATTATAAAATTCCATGACAGCTTTACTGTTTGGAAAGTGAAATTAAACAGCTTTACCTTTTGGAAAGTGAAATTAAGCAAAATCAGAATCTGTCTACTGCAATTAGAAACTGGATTGAGAGAGTTTGGTAGGCAATTGTTACAACCTGTTAAATGTGTGGTCCACTTTCAGCAGACTAACCCAAGCATATATTAGAACACATTTAAAAACAATAAAAATTATGCAACTTTAAAGCTCTGCCAACTTTGAGCCTTTTCTCCCTCCTAGATATCTCATCTTTACTGAAGTTCAGAGCATAACATTTATTTACTTCTAAAAGGATCAGGAAATGCTCAGCTCTCATGATTTTCTGCCTCTTCTTCAAGAAGTCCAGGCAGCCCCTAAGGACTTTCTTCCAGGAGCATGTATGTGCCCATGTGAAAATTCTAAGGCTTCCAGAACCATGTCTGTGACTTGATGTAAGCATTCCAAAAACTCTTTATTCACATTGTAAGCACTTGATGAAGAGTCCTCAGAGTAAACTCCTGGCTAAAGATGGATGGCCTGAGTTTATTCAAAGGCCAAATAATTTCCAGACATTTATTTTGGATGGAAACACATGTCTTTCCCTTGGTAATAATTTCCTTGTGAGATGTACAGGCAACCCCCCAACTTGCAAATAGACTATTCAGAAATTTCATCTGTAGGTCAGTTGTTTGGAATGCACAGTGATTTTTTTTTTTTCCATAGAAATAATATAAGTGGTAGTTAAGGACCCGGGCCAGCCCCCAAATTCTTACTTACTCCTGCCTTAGTCAAAGTACTATTAGAAAGAAGAGCAAAAAACAAGAGCCACACAGAGCTCTTTGCTTATTTCTAGGATATCCCTGTAGAAATAGAATCTTATAGTGACTTGGACACAGATGCTAGGCAGACCAACTGCACTTGAATCTAGGCTTGGATGGGCACTAGCTGTGTGAATCTAGGCAGGTCACTTAAGTTGTCTTCTCAGTGTCCTCACTCATAAAAGGCAGATGCTGTTAAGGTTTATTTCATGGAGGGGTACCTGGGTAGCTCAGTTGGCTAAGCGTCCAACTCTTGATTTTGGCTCAGGTCATGATCTCTGAGATGGAGTCCCAGGTCGGGCTCCAAGCTCAGCAGGGAGTTTCCTTGGATTCTCTCTCTCCCTCTGGCTCTGACCCTCCTTCCACTCATGCTCTCTCTCTCTCTCTCAAATCAATCTCTTTCATGGAGCCAGAGCTATTGGGTGAGAATTACACACATCACAAACACACACACACACACACACACACACACACACACACGCACACACACACACAGAGGCACACGCCCCCACTTAGAACAGTTCCTAGAACTCAGGAAACACCACGGATCATTTGCTATCACTAAAATTGGTTCTAGTAACTGGCATGATGCTGATTCTTTTTCAATCACTGACTGATAGTTCACGGCACAAAAAATAATACAGGTGGAATATTAATAACAAAATGGAAATAAAAAGGAGATGGTATGTTCCCCCTCCCCATTAATCCCTGTTGTTTGGGTAAAATCAGATAAGTTAGAGGAAAAAGGAAATAGATAAATACTGAGGTTGAATTCTGGGATTTTTCAATGATGCTAATGGTTGAATTTTTTAAACAGTTAGGCTTATTTATTATAAATAGTTTGGAAAATAGAGAAGCATGAAAAGAGGAAATAAAAACCTCTTCCTATCTCACCTCCCAGAAATAGCCACTAATAACATTTGGCATCAACGTTATTCTGTCCTATGCATGTATACAAGTGTCAAAATTTAAAAATAATTATAATTAAACCATCCATATCATTTTCATACTATGTTTATTTAGTTAGCAATATGCTATAAAAATTCTCTTGTATTCTTATAGTATGTGATTTCTAATGGCTTTGTGCTCTCACTGCACAGAAATACTGAGAAAGCCAATTCCTTTTTTTTAATTTAATTTTTATTTATTTATTTATTTTTTATTTTTTATAAACATATAATATATTTTTATCCCCAGGGGTACAGGTCTGTGAATCTCCAGGTATACACACTTCACAGCACTCACCATAGCACATACCCTCCCCCATGTCCATAACCCCACCCCCTCTTCTCCCAACCCTCCTCCCCCCAGCAACCCACCAATTCCCTTTTTATACTATTCTAAGTAATGTTGTTATAATTATACAGATGGATAAAAGTTTACTCATGTCGCTGTTTATTTCTTTTAATGAAGAAATTAAATTTCTAGAAACTTCCATATGGATTCTATTCATAAAACTGAAAGCTTTTGTTACATTTTGCTGAACTGATTCTAGAGAGAATGTTCTAATTCACCCTTTTCTAGGAATGAAAACACAATTTCTTATAATTTTCCGAAGTTCTGAGGTTGAGAATGTATTTAATCTTGCCAATCCGATAGATGAATAGGGGCATCTTGTGATTTCAATTTTCATGTTTTGAACCTGATATTGAACATTTTTCTTGTGTTTATTGTCAATTTAAATTTCTTTTGTCAATGATTTTTTTCACAGCCTTTGGCCATTTTTCCATTCCTGTTCATCTTTCAATTTGTTTTTTTCTCTTCCCATTAAAGAAAACTGTTTTTCCTTTGTATTCATACAATACAAAAATATATTTAGAATGTAAAAACACCCATGCTGTTTGCTTTTTCTTATTTATTTATTTGAGAGAGAAAGAGGCAGACAGAGAGTGAGCGGGGGCAGGGAGGAGCAGAGGGAGAGGGACAAGTGCACTTCACACTGAGCGCAGGACCCTGAGACCATGACCTGAGTTGAAATCAAGAGTGGGACGCTTACCCGACTGAGCCACCCAGGTGCTGCCACTGTGTGATTTTTTCAAAATTTATTTTTATTGAGATACAGTTGACTTATAACATCATGTAAGTTCAAGCGTAGGTTCAATCATGCATTGATTTAACTACATCTCTATACTGCAATACTGCAATATGGTTAGCACCAAGGGCTAGCTAACATCTCTATCACGTCACATAATTATTTCTTTATTGTGATGGGAGCAACTGAGACTGAGTCTTTTAGCAGCTCTGAAGTTTACAATCCAGTGTGCTTCTGATGAGAAAATGTTACTGGGAAGCAGCACGGACCTGCCCACACAGCCACTCCCAGACTGATTGGCGTGGCTCTGAGGAGGTGAGCGGGACGAGGAGGCATTGGGCACAGCCTCCAATGGCTGGATGGGATATTCACGATAACAGGAAACTAGGAGCAAGTAATGTTTGGTACGTAGAAAGTTTTCATTGCTTCATGTGTGGAAAACAGAAAATTAAAATAAATGGAAGAGGAATAACACGTCAAGAATTTTACTTTTTTTTTTTTTAAAGATTTTATTTATTTATTTGACAGAGACACAGCGAGAGAGGGAATACAAGCAGGGGGAGTGGGAGAGGGAGAAGCAGGCCTCCCACTGAGCAGAGAGCCCGAAGACCGTGGGACCATGACCTGAGCCAAAGGCCGACATCCAACAACTGAGCCACCGGGGCACCTCGATGTCAAGGATTTTAAAAGAATCGTATTGAATCAAGCAGTTCTTCTGCTTTCTGGATGTCAGTTAGGTACTCTCCTTCATGAAGGCTATTTAAAATATATATATAATAAATATATATATTATATACAATGTAATATATAATAATATATAATAATATTATTAAATATATATATATATCTATGCTCAACGTGGGGCTCATACTCATGACCCTAAAATCGAGAGTCTCATGCACTATGGACAGAGCCAGCCGGGTTCCCCCAGGAAGGCTGTTTTTAATATTTCATGAAATATCAAAAGAATCCAAAGGTAGTTCAAAAATCCAAAGGTAATCCAAAGATAGTTCACACACCTGCTGTTGGAGCAAAAGCAAGTTACAAATGATAAATGCATAATTTTTTTGTTACTTGTTCAATTATAGTTTGCTTAGAAAATAAAGGGCAAGATTCTCAGTGAATTTTAAAATTCCCAGAAAATTTAAATTCTATCCATCAAAAATGAAATGCTGAAGTATAAGAGTCCTCCTCTGGAAAGGAGGTGGAGTTGTGAAACGGCTAGTTTGGCAAGAATGGCAGAATGTTGAAAAACCAGAACACTTAAAAAAGGAGAAAAAAGAAAGTTATATACAGGGAGATTACGTCAAAAACACAAGTATAGAGTAGAAGCTATAAAAAGATCTTAAAGGGATGACATAGAGGTTGATATATGTATATATAATGAAATATGGATTGCAAGTTATTGGTAAAATTCAATATAAAGTTTAGAGGAATTAGAAAATAAAAAATCCTTGGAGATTCACATGCCAAAGTGCAGGGGAATCGTATACTCAGGAAATTATACCAATAAAAAAAGGAGCATAAAATATCCATTCTAAATAGAGACAAGGAGCTAGATACTAGATTAGAAATACCTGAGGGGTATTGCTATTTTGGGATCAGGGGGATGGTAGAAATGCACACAGATCCAAAAAACTTGGATGATGGGATAGAGATGGTAAAATTTGTAAAGGCAGGGAAGTGTTCCCTGCAGCAGGAGAAGCCACAGTCTGCACCCAGATGAAACAGAGGGATCAGTTGAGTTGGAGGGGTGGGTCACAGAGGAAAGACGCCCAACATGAGCAAGTATGGATCTCACTGCATAATGGGAGAGGACAGGTGGCAAGTGGGTTCTGGCAAGGTGTCCTTGGACCATCTGCCAAGTGGGGGTGGGGGGACCCATCTGGAGAAAGCAATATTGGAGAGCTCCGGGGTTAGCACGGCAAAGTTTGGTAGCAAGGCTCCAGCTGCTGGACTGGAATTTACCAAAGGGACTCTTCCTGTGGGAGATTGGCAAAATGCAGTGGAGCTTCCATCCTGGGAGGAGCAAGTTTTTGGGTAGAATCATGACTCAGGAGAGAGCCTATTTGACTCATGGATCCGCCTTTCGAGTTCCTAGCATGCAAGCTGGCAGCTTGGCTGGAGGGAAAGTGCACAAGATAAAATGCTAGAAGTTGGAGTCTCTGCTTTTTAAACCAAAGCACCTTTGGTAAAACCCTCCCTTCTGATGATCAGAGCTATGGCCAGTCCTGAAGGGTTGGTAGGGCAAGTCGGGGACAAGGAACTCAAACTAATAGAAAGAAGGTAGGATCGAACGGCAGGCGGAGGAAAATAGGAAAGAAGAAAAAAATGGGAGTCTATGTTTATTCAAGTGTTTGCATTTATAATAGAAACCAAGTATCTGCTGGAGAAAATAATTTTAGAATGTCAGAAGAAATTATAAATTCGATATGGTAGGCCCTTTGCACAAATACTTTATTTATCTAGAATTCAGCATGCGGTTCCTTATAACCCGAGCTTAAAAAAATCACCATTTGAATTTCAGTATTTCTAAAATATATTATTTCATCCATCACTTAAACAGATTCTACTGAACATAAGACTTTTGGCTAAGATGTAGGGCTGGTATTATAAACATCCAGGACTGCACTGTAGAATTACCACGGCTCTTCTGTTCTCTCTCTGGGTATCCCTTCATGTCAGGTTAAAAATTGTCACTTCTGTGGTTATGGTGCCTCATTGTATAGAGGTATTTCTTTCTAGTCTCTCTTTACTTATCTATTTATTTATTTATTCATCCTAGGAAAGGTTGGTTCTCATTAGGTTTAAAGCAGCTTAAAGAAGTGAGAGAAATTCAGTGGGTTGCCGGAACAAACCCAGGGAAGGGGTCATAACCACATTTAGGAAGTTCCCATGGCCTGTCAGTTCCTCTTCTCTGCTTCCCTCTGCCTGTGGCTACATTGGTCACAATGTCACAGACCTGCAAGGTGGGTTAAATGGCCTCAAGCAGATCCCAGTGTATATTTTAACACCTTCATGTCTGGAGAGGGAAAAGGCTTCTTTCTTCTGGTTTAATTAGAAAAAAATTCTAGGAGGAACTCCGATTAGTCAGGCTTCGATCAGCCATTAATTCCTTCAACTGTAGCAAAGTGTGGGGGTGGGACCCCAAATGGCTCTGCTCAGGTCACAGGTATATCACTTCGAGCAGGCTGCAGAAAGTATTACAAGAAGAAGGGAGAACGTGGCAGGAACAGTGATTCAGCTTGGGGGAACTGCCATGAGCCAGGAAGCTGTCTCAACTTGGGTCGATTATTGCAGATAATAAAACTCACAAAGGATAGGAGTTAAATAAGAATGAGGGCATCTGGGATGTGGTGAGGTATGTGCAGGGTCTTGGAACTTGGAGCTGGGGTTTGCTGATTTCTGGGTGACCCCAGGTAATGGGAATGAAATAAAATGAAAATACAGTCCTATAATGCAAAACTTGTGAATCACTTCTAGAGATTCAAAGATGGAATTGATACATCCTTGACAGTAATAGATGAGAAAAATTAAGTTGGCAGGAAGCAGGGACAGATGTTCCAAGATGCACTTTAATCCTTCATGTTTGCACAAAGGAAGATTTGTTCAGGCAAATGTCCATTTAAGGAACCACTTAAGATCCTGATGGGGTTTTACAAGGGCATTCCTAAGGTCCAAGTCAAAAGCCTGACAAGCAGACTGAGTCTACGAAAAGAGATTCCAGAGGCTCAAGGACCCCAAATTACATTGGCTTCAGGCTATATCCTGCTGTCCAGCCAATCTGCTCTCAAAATACTATAAAAACAGCATAGGGGCACCGAGGTGGCTCAGTTGGTTAAGTGTCTGCCTTCCACTCCGGTCATGATCTCAAGCTCCTGGGATCAAGTCCCCCATCAGGCTCCTTGCTCAGTGGGAAGCCCACTTCTCCCTCTCCCTCTGCCTGCCGCTCCCCCTGTTTGTGCTCTCTTTCTGTGTCAAATAAATAAAATCTTTAGAAAAAAAAAAGCATTGCACAACTTAAAAACAGGTTTAATGGAATCATGGGTAGAAGGCACAACTGCAACTCTAGGCAACTGGGGTTCCCAAACAAAGCCCCATTCCATACATACCCAACACTCACACTGGATAGCCACTAAGCAGATAGTATGTCCTGTTATGTAACTTAGCGGACCCATGGGAACATCGACAAGCTTGGGGTGATGAGCTGGGAGAAAGAATTTATGTAGAGGTTCTCAAGAGTATCCTGAGGCATATTTGGAGCTCAGATCTCCAGATTAGCTATATCTGGATACACATCCTACCTCCGTTACTTACCATTAAGTAATCAGGGTCTAGACATATCCTTTCTGTGCCACAGAGATAATAAAAGAAGGCTCTCATACAGATTATGTGAAATAATGCATAGAGAGCATTTAGCATCATTTCCAGTACATTCCATAAATAATCCCATTCTCCTGCTAGTTTCCAAAAAATGATCTCCTAAAACTCAAATATGAGCATATTTCCCTTCTACTTAAAACCATTCCAATGCCATCCCATTACAATTAGAATGAGATTAAAACTCCTTACCATGGCTTGCAAGTCTTTAAATTATCTGGGTCTTGTCTCACTTCGCAATCTCATATTCTACTAGATTCCTTGGCGTTCATTTTTTTCTTGCTACACGGACTTTCTTTAGGTTTGTCAAACATCCAAGGAGTTTCTGAAGCCATGCAAATGTTCCCAGACCTTCACACACAGGACCTTATCTTCTACTTTCCTCTACCACCTGTCATTTTGGAGGTGGTTGAGTCCATCACTATTCCTACGGGTTTCTGTTTGCTGGTGTTCTACCCCAGCCTCAGCCACTCAATTATTGTTAGATCACATTTTTCCTTTTTGAAGGTTTTCCTCTGAAACAATTTACCTCCATTCATGTCCTAATTCTGAGTCTCCTGGGCCTCTTAGGCACTTACCTTGTCCAGCTACCCATGACTGGTTTTACTCAGACTGAAAAGCAAACCAGATGTAGGATGAGAAGTTCTGGCTCCTGACTCTCAAAGGACTCCCAGAGAACATGGCTCACAGCTCTACCAGCCATCCCACTCTGAATACCTGACAGTTTTCATTCCTAAATGCACTCCACACTTCCCACATAAAACCCTTCACAGAGCCCCATAGTCAGAACATGTACCTGGCACAAATGATGTCATCCTGGTCAGGCCTCTTGATCACTTGCAAGACTGAGCTGGCTTCCACAGGTCAATATCATTTAGGTTTTTCCTAAGGGACAGAGAGATGCTCTTTCCTGGATGAGGCATGGCTCAGAAAATTGGTCTTGGGAATCCACAGAGTAGAACCTCATTCCTGCAGAATTTCATGTTTCATGGCATCTGTCCTGATAAGTTTGGGCCACACAACTAGGGTCAATGACAGTGGGTCACTTTTAGAATCTTGTGATGAATCTAGAATTTCTTTTTTAAATTTTTTAAAAGATTTTATTTATTTATTTGACAGAGAGAGATAACAAATAGGCAGAGAGGCAAGCAGAGAGAGAGAGAGAGAAGAGGAAGCAGGCTCCCCGCTGAGCAGAGAGCCCGATGTGGGACTCGATCCCAGGACTCTGGGATCATGACCTGAGCTGAAGGCAGAGGCTTAACCCACTGAGCCACCCAGGCACCCCTGAAACTAGAATTTCTAATGTCTGCCTTTTCTCTGTCAGTGTGAGCACCTGTCTTTGTCTGGGTTTCTGGGGATGCAAGGATTCAAATGCAAAAAGGTTTATCTGGGAGGTGATGCCAAGAAGCATCAGTAAAGTGTAGAGATAAGAGACAGGAAGAACAGGAAACCAACAAACAGCATATCGTTGAGTTTACCTCTAGACACAAGTGATACCTACTCTGGTTGGGAACACTGGGATCTGGTGAAGAAAATGGGTCAAGGTTCTTTCACCCCAGGACCCATGCAACTAGGCATTTATCAACTCCAACCAGTTGTTGTTTGAGGGTTGCTGGAGGTGAAGTTAACTCCCTGGAACTTCCAGCTCCGAGAGAGTTCAGATAAACTAGAGAGAGCCCTCCAAGAGTTACTTGCAGTTGGAAGCTGTCAGATTTGCATGTGCAGAGGTGGTGGTAACTCCAAGGATAACCAAGGAAGGACACTGACAGCATCTGTTGCAACTAGGAAACTATTGCCCTCTTCCTGGCTGTTAGCATCCTCTATGTGCATAACCAACAGGAGATGTGGTATCAACTAAGACGAAAAATAGACATCGTCTGCCCTAGAGCCAGAGCTCACCTTTGATATCCTTTGTTCCATCTGGATGCTATATTTGACTCCCCATGACATGGTTTTCCTTGGACATTGGGAAATTAAAACTATGATACCTGGAATTTGGCTTCTCATCTACCTGGAACGCCATCTTTCTCTGCTTTTTTGGTGGTCCCACCAGTTGCTGCCCGGCAGAGCTCAATGCATACCCTTGGCCAGCATGACTGCATGGCCACCTTTAATGCCTGTAGTAGAACACAGTCTTTTAAAAAAAAAGGATCATCTCCCTTGGATGGTTAAATCCACAGATCTTTTACAGAGTATGAACAGAGCTGTGTTGTTCAGATTTTTTTCTAATTAGAAGTCTGCCTAAACAAATAAATAAAGGTTGTTTCCTCCAAGAGTTAGGGGTCTGACCTAGCAAGTTTTTATTTTTATTTTTTAAATAAAAGAATGTGAGCTAGAAAAAGCAGATTTTGCTTGCAGTGTGTGTGTGAGAGAGACAGAGAGAGGAGAGAGAATGAGAGATCAAAAGGCCAGTGGGAAAGCCAACACAGCATGTGATTTTTACTTCGGCAGTTTTACAAGCAAGGAAAAAAAAAAAAAGAAAAAAGAAGGTTAAAGAGAAAGGGTGAAGCCTCCCCCGCACTCCTGTTCTGATTGAAACTTTAATTCCAAAATAGTCTTTGGCTTGAAAGGTTGAACTGCACCATCTTTCCATATAAATAGCAAAGCAAGACACAGTTTTTATGTGTTGTTTTATGGGGTTTTCTTCGCATCTTTAATGTCTAACTATTTTATAGTGCTTGGTTTTGCAGGACCCCAGAGATAACCTCTGAGCAATACTGGTGCTTTTATTTGTAACACAGGAATAGTTAAGCAAGTGTCTGCACACCAATGACAAATTATTGCAATCTTAACTAGAAATAAGGCAGTAAAGATTGCTCAGACTTAAAACTTAAAAGAAGGTTGGAATACAGAGAAGGGAAGAAGTCTCCCAAATAGAATAATGAAGTTAATTGGTACAAATGAGTGTGCTTTACAAATCATACGTGAAGATTAATTGCATTTTGCTAACTGTAAAGTTCTCCCTTTTTCATTAATTTGGCGACCCAGATACAAACATTGCATAAGACCCTATATGGGTTTTTTTTTTTTTTTAACAAATCCCCTGATTCCAGGAGTTTAGTGTATCTTTAAAAGTGTACATTTGAGGAGTTATAGCCCCATTGTGTGAGATTTTATCTATAGAGCTGTTTATTTATTTGCTGTAAAATCTATTATCAGGGAGATGTGACTATTTGCAGGTCATGAAACCTCTTAATTTTTTGACTCTGCTCTCGTGTGTTAACTGTGTTTGGCATTATGAGAATCCATTCTTTTCCAGTTTTTTAATGATGGCTAAAGTTAAGAGCATTTGGAGGTATTGTTTAAGAAAGTATCCGAAACATTTGAATTTTTTTTCTCTTTCTCAATCTTATTCCAATAATTGTGGAGGACTACTTAAGGTGGTGGTGAAGAATTTAGATTTTGTTTCAGATGGATTTTGGTTCAAATCCTGGCTCTGGCTGATCACAAATTGTGTCACCTATAAGAATCACTTCATTCAGACTTGGTTTCTCTCCTATAATAAGCAAACATTGACAATGCTTACTTTCTAAGTGTGACATAATTGTGAATATGGAATTATAGAATCATATAATTAAATCATATAATATGTGGTGATATATAATTAATGTAACATGTAATATGATAGAATAAAGTTTTGGAACATTAAAGCATGTAGAATGTTAAAGAGCAATATCACTAGTAGCAAACACGTATCACATCAATGGATGTGGTCCAATGTCAGACTAGATCATGTATTACACTACAAGAGGCAAGTGAGGGAAATTAGTAGAAGAGATAACACAGCCTCTGATTCTAGGCTTATTGGTTGATTATCCACTTCCATAATTAATGGCTGGTGTTCTTTAAGAAAAGGCGATTCCCACCAAGACACTTTGGCCTTTCGGAAGGGTTTCTAGCCAGAGCAGGGCTCTTTTGGCAAGAACACTCTGATCCAAATACTTTATATATAAGGTCGTGAAAGAAAATGTCTACAATATGCCTATAAAAGTTGAAACTTAGTGTTTTAAATTCCTCTGTTGGTCTTTCTTCTTCACCAGAATTCCTCTCTTACCCCAGCAAGGTGATGGAGAGGGAGTGGGAGAAATATTTGAAGGGCTTCACAGTACTTTGCTTCTTAGGTCATAGGTACATGGTTATGGTTGGCTCAAACCCCACCTTGGAGTCTCATTGGTTAGTTAAGACTCATTCCCGTATAGTAGAGACGTGAGACTTGGAATGTGGAATTTATGTGAGAAGAGACTAGACATTGTCTAACTATTGTTTCCCAGAGCAATTTTTCAGAAATATCCCAAGAGAAGCTCCCCTCCTTTTTTCCTAAGATCAAATATATCTCCTATGGCCCAATAAATCCCCTTCCTGAAAATTCACCATGCATATTGGTATATTAAGAGTGCTGAGGGGTCCTGAAATAAAGAGACCGATATGATTACCTTTCTTTAACTCAGTGTCTCCCAAAGATGTGTGTCCATGACACCCAGCAATAGCTAGCATTTGTGGAATTGGTGTCCCACAGATTTCAGGATCTACTGAGCTAGTCCACCATGCCCACTGGTGTCAATCAAAGCAGTGGTAGGAAAGATCCCTCTCCTCTATTGTCTCATCTTCATTATCCCTGATCTAGGCAGCCTAGGTGGGTGCGCATATGCATCAGGGAATTGCATATCCTAGGGAACCATAGATACAACCTGCCGTTTGCCAGTCACAGCTTTAGAGTCAGGTCACAATGGTCCCAAAGCCTTGGTATGGATGGAGGATAAAAACAAACAAAAGGTCATGGTCCTTGCCTGGACTGAGAGATCAGTTTGGTTAAACTGAGCTTCTGTAAAGAGGTGACTTTGGAAGAGCCCAACAGAACTCAGGTCTTTGTCTCAACTGTTAACACTTTCTTCTGCTAAGGCTGAGCTGGCACTGAATTTCCCATTTCCAAAATGGGTTTCAGCGTGAAAACGAAAAGGCAATGATTAAGAGTGAATGGTGAGACGTTTGTGTTTGTGAGAAAAGAAAAAAAGAAATTGAGTACTCATATATTTAAAAAAAAAAGTGTTTGAAACCTCTCCTGATATTCCACTTAATATCTCAAGGGATAGCTTTTTAGCAAATACTGGAAATGGGAAATAACAAGGAAAATCCATATATTCCAGAGAGGAGTGCAAGAATGGGTAGAGAGAAGCCAAACTATTTCTCTCGTTTTCCTTTCAATTCGATTTTGGGATGGACTGAGACTATAGCCATGGACTTGGCAATTTTTCTTTCCATATGTCCCCTGAGCTTTCTTCACAACTGGAAACCATTTGTGATCATAGGAGGAAATGGTCTTGCTGACACATGGGCGTTCCTTGCTGTAAGAACCAAGCCTTTTTCATGACAGCAGCTAAAATCCAAGTTCCCCAGGAGTGTTTGCACTGGCCTCGGGCGCTGTGTGGCTGTAAGCACCTTGTGGGGAAGAGATAACATTTTACTGTCCTTTCTGACCCGGGATGATTGATGTTTCCCTGTGTGTGGTCACATAACGGGAAGGCTCTCATGGGGCTCTAAAACAACCGCTATCTTAATCACATAAAACAAGAATGGCTGAGGGACGAATGGAGAGGAACTTTCTCTAGAGCAATGCTTCTCCAAGTGTAGTCCCTGGACCAGCAGTATCAGCATCACCTAGGACTGTGTCAGAAATACAAGTTCCAGGGACCAACCTGACTTACCAAATTGGAAACTCCTGGGGGTGAGCCCCAATAGTCTGTGTTTTAACAAGCTCTAGCCCTCTGGATGATTTTGATGCTGTTAAGGTTTGAGGACCACTGATCAAAAAGAAAACAATCTGGCCAGATGGGAAAAAGCATCACCAAATGTCCTTCAGATATTACTTTCGTATTTTCTCTGCGGTGCAGCTTCATTTTGATCCCTTTGCCACAAAGTCCAGATCCAGGGTTATGGTAGCCTGTTCTCATTCTTGCTGACCCAAATATGGCTAAGATACCCGTTTCCTTAATTACCCAAGTTCAAGGAAGTCTGGTTGACATTTTTGAATGCAGTGATTCTCAACTTTGGCTGTGCATTGCAATCACCTGGGGGAAGATTTTAACAATCCAGATGCCCAAGGCTATAAGCTAGACCAATTAAATTAAAATCCAGGAGTAGGAGGGATGAGGACCAGGTATCACTATTTTAAAATCTGCCCACTGGGGTGATTCCTATGTGTAGCCAAAGTTGGCTCTAAAAGGAATGGGCTGATGAAGCCAAGGGAAACAAACAGAAGACCACCAATGTAAATGTAGGCAAATTTTTTAAGCATACAATTTCAAGGCTAACAGTTTCAGGGGATGGACAGAAGGGCTCAGTTCCAAATCCTGTACTGTGCTCCCAGAGCATCTCTGCAGGAATCTTTCCTCACCCCTTTTGCAGACCACAGCTTCTGGGGCCAAAAACCTTCCTGGCTTCCAAAAACAAGTCTATCCGGACATTGTGTTTCATAATTAGGTATTGTCTTCACCCTTCCGCTCCAAGACTTCTAGATGGCCTCCAAGACTCCCAGATCAGGCCACTGATCTGGTATTTCTCTATCTGTGGCTCCTGGCTCACTTACCTCCCTCCTTATCCTGACATCTTCATGCTCCCTGGAACAGCAGTGGTGCTGTCCCACAGTCCAACGTATCTGCTGCCCGCATACCTGTGGATCCTGAGAGCTGCAGGCTTAGGCTTTCTAGACAAAGACTGGAACTTAGAGCAACCTGGTTGGCTTCTGGAGGGAGGAATATCCGAAGTAAAGTTTGGGAAGAGTGGGAATAGACAGGACTTTGATCTTTGGTGTCAGTGGAGTAATGGGGAACAGAAGAGGTGGGCAGAGTCACAGAGAGTCCTGGGGCTGGGAATCAGCTTTCAATCAGGTATGTGCATGCGTGCTCATAGGTATGTTGGGAATGAAACCACATGGGATGGAGAAAAACTGTCTTTGATAATGCTGACCACAGATACAGAAGACTAGGAGGAAAGGGCTACATATATGACTTACCTGGACACTGGGGAAAATACTACCGATGGGTCTTTTGACTAAGGGGTAACCCTTAGCTTCTAGGACAACCACTATCTGTGTCATTAATATGTGTTGATGGGGAGGTCCAAATGTCCAGTAAGATTTTGGAAGGGCCTGTGTGAGCATGGTGAGCCAACCAAAAATAACAGCACACCAGGGACTACTATCAGGACAAAGCCACTGGCACCCCTAGGCGGATGTGGCCATGGGAAGGGGACCATCCCACACAGCCATTGCCAAGCCACAGCCTGGCAGCAGTGAGCTGGGAGAAACAAAACTCGGACCTCAAGTGTTCTTGTTGCATTCAGTTGTCAGACATAACTCCATGTGGATTCAGGAATTTCTTACCTCAAGGTCCAGTGGATTTTTCAGAACAACCAACAACCAGCTTTGCAACTGTCAGAACATCCAAGGGCTAACTTAGAGGCGAAGGAAAACACTTAGCAGAAAATTGAATCAGCCTTTCCCTGCCCCCCCTCTCCAAACTAAATCTGAAAGCCTCACAAATCGATGCATTGCATTTACAGAACAGTTCAGTCTCAGACTGGTGTCTTGACTCCCATTCCGAGCTGAAAGCAGAGACATGGCAAATTTCGTTATCTCTGATTTATAGGTAGGAAAAGACCTATTTGGGGAGGTGAGTCCACATGATTGCTGGTCTACGGGCTCCCTTAGTTCCTCCTGTGAGGGTGTTAAGAGGAAGTGAGTGAGAGCTTTATTTGTTATTAAAACAAAAGCCAGGCTCTGTCTCTCTAGATGTCTAATTATAAGGGATACGAAGTCAGGGCATCTTCATTTCACAAATTACATCTGAACACTTCCTATTAGGGTAACTGTATTCGTTTGGAGGCCTTTAGCTGCCACTAATCCAATAAGGAAGTATTTCCAGGATTCCAGGGTTTGAGACAGCAGTTGGAGAAACATGTGGGCATTAATCCTCTGTAAGCTGTGGACAGACAATGTGTCTTTTTGCTCTGAACACAGAAGCCCAGTGAGAGACAGTGGGGAAAGATCGCTGAAACTACTGTATTTGTCTGCAGAGAATTCTTGCCCTGACTTGTTTTTCTCCTATTGACCTTCGCAAAGTTAAATTAGTCACAGAAAAAAAGGGAATGCCTGTTCACCCTTAGGAGGTCAAATTTTTTATTCCTTCTTCTACAGATGAACACATTTTACGTTGGCGATATAATCAGGCCAAAATTTAGAGAAGACTTGACACATATATTAAGTTAAAAATGGTGTTGTAAGATCGTCAAGTTCATAGTAAGATAATGGAGTTGAAGAATCAACCTTGGCCCACCCTGATTATATAAATGAAAAAAATCTGAAATATTCAAAACAGAAGTGATTTACCAAGGGTACTGCAGGGCGACAAATGGCCAGGGTTCCATCTCAGATTTCTCAATACCTTTCTCTAACTCATGGATGCATGATTCTTAATGAGTGACCTGGACATTTTTGTCTGTTGGAGACATGGCGATGTCTTGATCTTTTGTTCACAAACAGTCTGTTATACAAAGAGGGGATTCCATGGGCTCATGTAAGTTAAACCAGGGTGATGCTAGGCATGGTTAGGACCATGAACTCAAACAATGCCTTCAAGATCTCTCTCTATTGGTTCTGGGTTCTTTGAGTTGCCTTGCCCTCAAACTGGCCTTCCTCACATGGTACTCAAAATGGGCCCAGGAAAATAGAGCTTTACTTCCATGTGACTCATAAACCTAGTAGAAAGAGGACAGATTTTCCAAGAATTCTGTAAAAGACTGGGGGATTCCGCTTGGACACCAGGTCACCTGTCCAAGCCTGGAGCAGGGGCATAGGTTCTGCCCCCTCACTCTGCACAGACAGGATGGGAGAGAGCTGATGGCTCAGAGAAAGGCTTGCAGACAGAACCATGTGCTCACCACAGCTCTCTTCTTGGGTGGCACATTCATTCTTTTTAGCTTTTACCTCCTTTTCCACTTTCCGATCTGGACCCTGGAGAAGGCAAGAGCAACAAAACTACCCACTTTTAGGAATTCATTCCTTGCAGTTTGAAGTTTCCCAATTGTCCTACAATTCTCAGACACATCAGACTCTGCACGTACTGAAAGTCATGTCAGTTTTCTGACATAACTTTTCTAATCACGTGATGGTGATTTTCAGCCTTAACGATTTCCTTTAGGGGAACGCTCATGTTGATCTAACACCACTAACTGAGGATTCTTCTGTCCAGCGTCCCTTGCCCCTTTACTCCAGGTAGCAGTGGAGCCAGGGTTGAAAGCCTCTTTTGGAAACACCTGTTAGGGAGCCACACACCTGCTTCCTGATGACCTCACCCCCTGGCCATGCAGACATTCAAAGACGGCAGCTCACAGCTCATAAATCCAAACCACGGACCAGTCCTCAGTTCACACATTGAATCAGGAGGCTCTCTTTCACATGACTCTCCACCCACAGTTTCTGGCAAGGGAAAACTTTGATGTCCTTTGAGAGCCTGGAGAACCTGCACTGCACACTATGGGCAGCCTTATTTTATCATCCTAATGGCCGTGAAGGACTTATTCCTAAGTGTTGAGAAACGTATTGTCACCCAGATATTAAACAAGAGCTGCTGAGAGGTGTGAGTTAAAACATAGAGGGCGAGCCACAGAAAGAGGTAATATTTGGAGAGCTTACTTAGGAGAATTATTTAGAGCCAAAGAAATGAAAAAACCACGATCTTTGGCTCTTCTAGAATATATCCCATTCTCCCATACCTCAGGTGAAAAACCTTTCACTGAAGGCTGAGGCACAGATAATACTATCAGCTGGTAAGCTAGTGTCAGGCTAGAGACAATCCTTCTGGAATCCACATAAGTTGGCCACAGGGTGTGGACCTATAACTCCATGCCCGGAGGTGTACTGAACTCCCTAGCACAGCTCTGTAAAAAATAAAGACTCTTGGGTGTCCTTCCAGCTTTCCTGAATGAAATCTCCAGGGAAGGGATTTTAAACAATCTCAGGGTTTAAGCGGGGGGCTTGGTTTGCCTAATTCATGGGCTGAGGGAAGCATTGCAGTTAGCCACAGACAACCGTGGGTTTACCGTCTGGGGTCAGTGACTTCCATAAAGTTAGAACCACCTTTGAGACAATGCCTGTCCCTCTGAACCTGCCAGCTTCACATTGCACATTGCGAACCTGAAACTTGGGTGCCCATGTTCTTGAGGTCATGGTCAAAGACCTGCTGGTAATTTTCTGCAACTCATCTACTCGTCTTCTAAGCTAACCATGTTCTTTAAATGGTTTAGACAATGTTTTCCTTTCATGGACAACTTTAAACTCCATACAACGAGGCATTTAAATGGTGCTATGCCATGATTTCCTCAAAGTGTCCTGATCAGTACCCCTTAGGGGGCATAATGATTTCTGAACACTAGGTTAAAAGCCAATGAAAACTACTCTGGTGTTCTTGGCCTTCCAAAATTCATGTCAAACTATGAGAATGACAATAACAAAACAGAGAAACACACTCAGGCAACCACATCTGGGGCTCAATATTACATTTCCAACTCCTTATGAGCGCTTAATTAAAGAAGCTACTGACAAGATGTAATTCATTTCCAAAATTCCGATGCGACCAAAGTTTTAGTTCACGTCCCTCGTCTCCTTTAGGTTGTTATCTATGGAATTCAGGAACAAAACATATGCCTTTTGGTTAATAAGATTTTCCTTTAATGGATGATAAGGCCAGGTGATTAATAATCACCCAGCTCTGATTGTTTTCATTAGAATGATAACATATGGGCATGCTGCTCAATCTTCACTGAGCCTGAAATGGGATCGTAAAAGGGGAGATGAGAAATCCTGGTTTAGATTAAAGCAAATGGCTTGAAGAATTGGGTCTGATGAGCTACAATTTACTGTTGTAAAAGCTCACAGAGATGAGCCTTCTGCAGTTTTCCTCTCCTGGGTTTGACATTAACTGTAGAGGATGGTGGGAGATCATCATCTTTCTGTTTCTAGCAGCCTTGATTCCAGTGACGTAAGTTACAGATGAGATGGGTGTGTGGGCCTCCACCAAATTCCCAAAAAGCATTTAACCATAGCCTCAAATCCAATGCACATTTATCATTATTCAACCCCACTGGTTCAGCAAAGGCCTAAAGGGATATTGGTGGGGTAGGAGGGAAGGAGAGAAGCAAGGGGTGTGCAGACATGCAAAGAATGGAGTCATCAAATATAGCAGTCACCCGTGTCTGAGAAATGAGGCTTTCTGGTACCAACTGAAGTATGTCAAAGAAGTTGGATGAGAGAGGAAGAGAGGCTAGTTAGTAAATTCAAATCCCGGCTTTGAGACAAGGTCATCAACCATGGATGGCCTGTTGTTGCGGTTGTGGGGAAAGAAAATTAGTACTTGCAGAGCACCTGTGAATGCTAGACCCTGGGCGAGGCTGTCAGATACGTTGTCCCATTTATGCCTTATAATCAAGGGAAGCAGATATAATCATTAACCAAACTGATCTGGTTTCAAATTCTGACAATAATAAAAGTAATATGTACTCCATGGAGTTGTTGTGGGAAAATAAGCGCATATTTAAAAAAAAAAAACAACTTAGACTGCCTGATGCATAGTCAACAATAAATGTCAGACTCCCCCATCTCCCATCCTTCCAGCCCCCCAACCACTCACAAAACCAAAGAACAACAGCAAAACCAAAACCCAGTAGTGTTTTGAGGTAAGCATCCTTGGGCCCATTTCACAGCTAGGGTATATAAGTGTTTTCCGGGGTTCTGTCTTTGACCACCTCTCTGTACTTTCTCCTCTGTGGTCTGTGTGTCCAAACCTAAATTACCATACGCTCTGGCAAACATCTCCTTTTCCTGACTTCTGATTCCCACCATCATTAGCCCATTTCCTATTCATAGACTCAAAACTATACAGTCATACTTGAGTCCCTTAGGAAGTGAAAACCCGTTCAACTGACAGAGCAAACATCCCATTAACTCAACACAACATTTCTTGGATGTGTCCATTCCTTTCCATTGTCACTATGCTGGTTCCAGTGCCCAACCTGTTGTTGCTGGATCTGTTGTGGGCACAGTCTTTAATGAATGTTTCTACCCTCATAACCCTCCATCACTTTGCCTCACCTGAGACTAATTTCCAAGGATGTGGCCTGCAAATACCTTATGATTTGATAATGTCCCAACTCTGCATTGTTACACAGGCTGTTCTCCACCTGGGTTCTCTGCGTTCCACTTCCTCCCACTGATCCTCTTCACCATAAGCTGAAACATGGAACATCATTTTTTGGTCACAGTTTTACTGAGATATAACTCACATACTATGTGACCCATTCATGTGAAGTGTCCAATTTCATGGGTTTTGGTATATTCACTGAGTTGTGCAACCATCACTATAATCAATATTAGAACATTTTCATCAACTCAAAAAGAAACCCTGTACTCTTGTTATCACACAACTTCCCATTCCCTCAGCTGTAGGCAACCACTAATCTACTTTCTCTCTCTGTAGACATGCCCTATTTTGGACATTTCATAAAATGAAATTACCTACTATGTGGTCTTTTGATTGGCTTCTTTTATTTAGGATAACATTTTCAAGGATCATTCATATGGCAGCATGTATCAGTACTTCATTGCTTTTCATGGCTGAATAATATTCCATTATGTGGATATACCATTTTGCTTATCCATTCATCAGCTGATGAATGTTTTGCTTGTTTCCATCTATTGGCTATTGTGAATAGAGTTTCTGTGAAACTTCATGTACACATGTTTATTTGAATATGTGCTTTCAATTCCTTTTGAGTATCTCCCTAAGAGTAGAATTGGTGGGTCATATAGTAACTCTGTTTACCTGTTTGAGAACCTGACAGTCTGTTTTCTGAAATGTCTGCACAACTTTACATTCCTACCAGCAGTGTGTAAGGGTTCTAATTTCTTCACATTCTCACCAGTACTTGTTATCCTCTGACTTTTTGATTATAGTCATCCTAGTGAGTGTGAAGTACTATCTCATTTGTGGTTTTGATTTGCATTTCCCTGAAAACTAATGTTGTTGGGCATCTTTTCTTATGCTTGCTGGTTATTTTTTATCTTCCTTGGAGCAATGTCTATTAGATCCTTTGCCCATTTTAATTGATTTACTTTTCTTTTGAGTTTTAAAAAATATATTCTAGATACAAACCCCTTATCATACATAAGACTTGCAAATATTTTCTCCCATTCTTTGGGTGGTGGTTGTTGCTTTCTTGACAATGTCTTTTACTTTTGAAGCACAAAAGTCTTTAATTTTGATGAAGATCAACATAAGTATTTTTTCTTTTGTTGCTTGCACTTTTTTTGCCTGCATATCAAAGAATCCACTGATTGCCAAATCCAAAATCATATGATTTATACCTGCATTTTCTTCTTGGAGATTCATAGTTTGGCTCTTACATTTAGACCTCTGACCCATTTTAATGGATGGTTAGCTAACGTTTGTACATCCTGTGAAGTAAGAACATCATTTTTTAAAGTCCCAGCTCAAATGCTATGTCCCCATTAAGTCATTTATGAGCTTACTAATTAGAGGATGATGTTAATAATAACACTAGCTACAATCAATAAAGCATCTTCTAGGAGATAAGCATGGGTTTCTTTTCTTCATTTTTATCTTATTCTCATAATCCTATTAGGTTAATTGCTTTAAAAAAGTCACTAAAAGAATCTTGGTTAATAAAGTGTGTTTATCTCTATATTATAAATGCAGAATGTTAAGTAACTTGTCCAGGCTAGTGGCAGATTTGGAACCAAATTAGATCTGCCTCTACTTAATTCTATTCCACACTGTCTTCCAAATGATACTAACCTTCTCCCTCTTTTGAGCCCTAATGTGTCTATTTGTGCCTCTAGTGTGGGGAACCCATCACATTCTTCCTTGAATCATAATGTCCTTATATTTTTAAAATATTTAAAAAATTTTTTTTATAAACATATAATGTATTATTAGCCTCAGAGGTACAGGTCTGTGAATCACCAGGTTTACACAATGTCCTTATATTTTAACTAAACTCCTGAGCTAAAGGGTTGTGAACACAGGAAACCCATTATTCTGGGACCCTCGTAGTATCTATCATGGCACATAAAAGGCAGTTGATAAATTTCAACAGCAATTCAGCTGAACAGTAAACTCAGCAGTTTACTAAAATCAAAGTCTGGAAACTCACTGTAATTACCATTAGGTGATCGATGGAGATAAAAATGAGATGTCACCGTCTTCAATAAGAACCTGGAAATGATACTGTTCTTTGACCAACAAATAGCACAACAGAGGATCAAATGAGAAATATTCAATGTATACTTGCTTCTAGTCAGCAGGGTTTGACTTTAGCCTAAAGGAGGGTACTATATGTCTAAAGAAGTAAAGAATGCACATTTCCCTCAGAAAGACATTTTTGGGGGGTCATTGAAACATAGATGATTATTTTGGTTACCTATCACTATGTAAAAACTACCCCAAAACCTTGTGATGTAGAACGATTTATTATTACTTATCATGGTTCTTTGGATTGACTGAACCCAGCCGGTTGCTCATTTGGGGAGTTTTACACATGCACAGACAGATATCAGATGAGGCTGCAGTCTGCTAAAGGTCCAGTTGCACTGAAAGGCCGAGAAGACTCCTGCAAACGCTGGCAGTTGAGGTCAGCTGGACACTCTGCTGAGGCTGACAACAGGCACACCCACATGTGGCTTTTCCATGTGGCACAGGCTCTTTACAATATGATGCGTGGATTCCAAGAGTGAGCAATCCAAGGGACCAGGATGGAAACTGACAGGCTTCTTACGACTTAGTCTAAGAGGAAGTCATAGAAGTAGTGTCACTTTTGCTGCATGCTGTTGATTAGGCAAGTCGATAAGGCTATCCAAGATTCAAGGAGAGGGGAATTAGAAGCCATGTCTTGCCTGAAGAAGCAGCATACATGTACAAGAACAGGATGGTTTCATGGAGGCCATTTTGAAGAGAGCTACCATAAAGATGGGAAGTAAGGGATGGTGGAATCCTTCCAAGGGAGAATATTTTATGGATCAGGGACATGGCTACCTATTCTACTGACTGATGGTTATCCTCTTATTTCTTTGAGGAACGTTTACTCACAACTTTCATAGAGTCCAGGTTCATCCAGCAGCAAGGGTTGCATAATAAAGACCAAAGGTTACCAAGTGATAATAAAATTACAAGAAGACACATCAAAAACAAACAAGTTCAACTGGATGCATCATGAACTCTCGACTCTTTTAATAGCTTCAGGTGAGTGAAAGACTTTTAATGGCCCAACCACAAAGTGGAACCCTGTCCTTCTGGCCATCCTTTCTTGCTGGACTCTCATGTTTGCTTTTTAATTCAACTTCACTTTCTGAAGCTGTTCTGACCATTGCCCTTGACTCTTATGTGTTTTAATTTCTTTCCCTGGTTTTGTGTCTCCACCCAGGGCCTGTGTTTGAACTGTAAACTGATTTCCCGTCCAAGAAATCCATCTGATTTTTATTATTCACCTTTTCAACATCTTGTGCTGTAGCAATTGTTTCTCTGATGTCACTTCATTCTTAGAATATTGAGTATTGAAACCTAAGGGAAAAAGGTACCTATTTTAATCATGAGTTTCAGCACACTTTAAGAGCAACTGATGAGAAAAAGGTATGTTTCTGGATATTACTCTACTAAGGATGTTTTACCTCTGAGCTGGGAAGAAGAGGTCCACAGTGATTCTTAAGCAGTGTCTTGTTCTGTGGGCACAAAGACGTGATCTATATAAAGTGATGAAGGTGAAGGAAAGAAGAAACAGAAGACAAGAAAGCAGATTCTGTTTTCTTATGCCATATGAATGGCATAAGAGCTAAGTGCTTCATAATGTATGGCATTTTTAAGCCTGTAACAAAAGTGTGGGGATTAGAAATCAAGAAATAAATCAGAGAAATAAAATTGATATTGCCTACCACATTAAAGACAAAACAAAACAAACAGCAGGTTTTTTTGGATTTTTAAAGGGCCATTAAACACAGTGCATATCAAAATATGAGACATGGTCAAGGCTGTAATCCCAGGAAAATGCATAGCTATAAATAACTTAATTAGATAAGGAAAATAAATGTAAATACATCTTTAACTCAAGATGGTAAAAAATAAAATAAGTGTGGAAATTAGAGGGAGATACACAGAAATTACTACATTTAAAACAGAATAATCTGCATAGCTGATATATAATTCTAAGGACTGGTTTCTTTGAAAACATTAACAATATGAATGTGTGTCTGCAAAGATCAGTGAAGGGAAAAAAAGAATGTCATGCAAATTAAGGGTGAAAGAAGACATTTACATACACAAAGGAGATTAAGAAATGAGAGAAATATATATTCTGGTATATGTTAATAATCTGGGTTAAGTGAACAGTTTACAAAGACTATAAACCTTACTGCAGAAAAACAAGATAATGAAGAGAACAATTAGCAAAGCTGTCAAAGAACAATTTCCTCAAAAATGTCTAGTCCTAGGCAGTTTCATGAGTAAATTCTTTGGACTTTATGGAACTCCTGCTATTTAAATTGTTTTGGGGCAGAGAAAAAGAAAGAAAGCTAACCTAATCTGCTTTTAAAATTTAGATTAACCTTAAATGTGAAACTGGAGAAAGACATTTCAAAAGAAAACCATATATCAGCTTTTCTTATTAACATAAATAGAAAAAATCCTCTCATATGTATAAATATGTATAAATAAAATACATTACATGACCAAGTAAATTTTCCTCTAGATTTCAAAATATATACATATATATATCTTAATAACCAAAAAAGACGAAAAAAATTCAATTAATTCCAAAAAGATATTTTTATAGAATTCACTTACATTCCTCACTTACAATAAACACAAAGAAATCTGAGCAATCTAGTAATATGTGTCCTTAATTCACAGAATTAATAATTAATTAATTGAGACCATCACACTTAGTTTCTCTGCAATACTAGGGCGGCCCCATTAAAGTTGGGGTTAAGATAAAGATGGGTGCCTGTGAATTAGCCTCACACTAGTCTTCCAGCTTCTAATCTCACCGAACTTCTTCCCCTTCTCCACAGTTGGGTCAGAATGTTCCTTTAATCTGTACATCTAGTCATGGTACTGCTCTTCATAACTTTAACTACTTCCTTCCGTTCTCAGGGTGGAAATCAAAATCTTTAAGAGGGCTTCTCTGTCCTGCAGGGTGTGGTTCCTCCCAAGCTCTTCTTCCTCACCTCAGTGGGCAAGTTACTTGGAGCAATGCAGGGCAGACACAGTGATGGTGATGGGGAGGAGAAGAAAGGCATTCTCCCTGGAGCTCTGCCCTCTAGACCTCTGGCCTTCCATCAGCAAATCAACCATGGTATGTTCTCTCCTTCTCAGGACACTCATGTGTCTCCTCCCTGCCTAGACCACATCTCCATTCTTCAGCACAGTACCATCCTTTAGAACTCCACTTCTTATGGCTCCTTGACATGGATCTTCATTTCACTTAGTGGAACTTTATGTGTTTGTGCGATTCTTTTTTCAAATTTTTGGAAAAGAAGCTCTGATTTATGCAACCTATGTAGGGTCCCTCTCCAGTCTAACCAACCGTGTTCAGAGGCGAAGACTACCATGGTTGCTGGTGGGTCCCCCATCTTCCATCTTGGATTGTGAGGAAGGGACAGAGTTGTTAGTGATGAGGGTATTGGACAGGCCACCCACCATGAGCAGTGCTATGCAAAATAGTTCTGGAAGTGCTAACCAAGAAATATGAAAGATAAGAAAAAAGATATACATACACAAATGCACACATAGGGTATCCCCACACACATACATACACACATTTCTCACTAGGGAATGCTTGAAGGATTCAATAGAAAAATCCTTTAAGAACCGTTTGTAAAGGTGTCACTTCTAAAATTAGTGTATAGAATTATGATTCAAAATGACAGTATGGGCATGCATTTCAGTCCTTCCCCCCTTGTCCCAATCTCTAGACATTATAGCAAAAGGGCACCCAATTCCTAATAGTTTGGTAAGTGAAACAAAAGTGGTGATCTTTTTGGTGTAAGTTATGTTGAATCCCTGAAAGGTAGAAAAAAGGAAAAGCAAATGAGTTCAGTTTAGTTCAGGATAGGAGAGTTACATTTCAAAACCTGGTAGAGCAGTTATATGCAGAATGGGCAGTGGTGTGGCCATTAAGAGTCAGAGGGGTTTGGGGATAGCATGGAACAGCCCAGTGGTTGGCCCATCAGTGTCCTACACCACTGCCTCCACTAACACATGGAACTTTGGGTCAGGCAGTGAGTAAAGGATAGTCTGCCCCAGGAGTGCCTAGGAGAGAGCGTGCCCCGTGCTTGGATGGTGGTAACACCTAGAACAGTGAGAGAGCCCCTCCACGTGGGAGAACATTCCCTGGCACCTTCCACAGGGCAGCAGGCCCCATCATTTCCCTTCTCAGAGAAGGCTGAACTCAAGCATTTGTGCAGTGACTTGGGGACCATCACACATTTACAGAACACTAACACCCTTAGAGAGAGCTACCAGGTGCAACCACCCAGAGAAAACAGAGTTAACATAAGATGAAGAGAATGATGGTTCCCAGAGAAATGCGAGAGAATGTTCCACTCATGGAAGATCTTGGAATTGAAAGCTTGACTGTCAAAATTAAAAACAACAAAGCAACAAAACATTGGGTATTGTATGGAAATGTTGAATCTCTATATTCTACCCCTGAAACTAATACTGCACTGTATGGTAACTGGGATTTAAGTAAAAACTTAAAAGGAAAACACACCACAACAAAACAAAACACATCAACATTGTAGATGGGCTGACAAGCAAAATTAGGGAAAATGGAGAATAGGATAAAACAATTCTCACAAAATACAAAGTCAAAAGGCTGAAATGTCTAGTAGGAAAGTAGAAATGAAGGATAGATCTAGAGGGTCAAGTGTTAGTCCAGTAAGAGTTTCAGAAGGGGGGGAACAGTGAAAATGTGGGGGAAGAAATCCTCAAGCAAAAATGGGGGATACATGTTTCCAAATTAAAGAAGGGCATGTCTTCCAATTTCCAGAGGAGAATAATGTGGAAAAGGGCTCTCACCTGTTCAGGTGGAATTTCAGAATGCTAAAGACAGAGACAAAAATCTCTAAATATGAGAAAGATGGATCAGGGTACTGTAATGAAACTAGACTCAGATGAGTGGCTTTGGTGCCCTGGATACAGAAAGGCGGTTGGGTGATACATTCAATCATGTGGAATAAATAACTTCATAATACAATTCTGCATCCAGAAAAATTATCATTGAAGTGTGTAGGCAATAAAGAATTTTTCTGACATGCTGGAAATTATAAAGTTGATGTCCATAGGCTCTTCTGAAAGAATCATAAAATAATATGGTCTAACAATAAAAAACAAACAAACAAAAACCCAAGGGAAGAAATAGGATGTAAGAAGCAATTAAAGATGTAAATAACAAAGGTATATAAAGTACCATATCAGTTGTATAAAGTTTTTTTTTAAAGATTTTATTTATTTATTTCACAGACAGCGATCACAAGCAGGCAGAGAGGCAGGCAGAGAGAGAGAGAGGGAAGCAGGCTCCCTGCTGAGCAGAGAGCCTGATTCGGGGCTCAATCCCAGGACCCTGGGATCATGACCTGAGCCGAAGGCAGAGGCTTTAACTCACTGAGCCACCCAGGTACCCCATAGTTGTATAAAGTTTAAATGCACACTATACAACACTGTATATTATTTATGGACACATGTAGATACAGCAAAATATAAAACCACAAGGGGAATGATACATATTGAATTTAGAATAGAGGTTAACTCTGGGGAATGATGAGTAAAAGGATTGGGAGATTCAATTCTATAGGTAATGCTTTATTATTATTTTTTAAAGATAATCCTCAGCAAATACAGCTAAGTGTTAACATCTGTTAAATTTGGATATTGAAGACATGGGGCTTGTTATATTATTATTTATCATTTTCTGTGCATTTGAAAACTTTCAGAAGGATTTTAAAGAGTGGATTAGAAGTGAGGGAGTGGAGAAAGCTTGTGTTGATCACCTCTTAAGGTATTTTGTAGTGAAGGAGCAGGGAGGCGGGGCAGGAACTGGAGTGGGTTGTGGCACCAAGGGAGAGTGTTGTGGGTACGTGGAAGGAAATGACCTAGTGGAGGAATGATCCTGAGCTGGGGAGGACAGGAAGGGCTAACTCGAGGAGCCAAGATGGGGAGAATGCTGAGCACCCTAGGAAGTATTTGCCTTTCATAGCATTCGGAGAGCACTTCCTCCCCTTGAACCTGAGGAGAGAAGACAGGTGAGATTAAGGACACAAATGGGTTTACAGAACTTGATGGTGAAAATACAAAGAAATTCTCCCAAGACGTATTCTATTTTACCGGTGGTAAACACATTGAAACCACCATCTGAGGTTAGGCAGAGTGATATGGGGATGGCTTTTGTGTTGCTAAATCAGGTTTATTGAGATATTATTTAAATAATGATGAGATTCATCCCTTTTAGTATAGAGTTCTACGCATTTTGACAAACACATGTAGTCACCACCACAATTGATATAAAAAGTTCTATCATCCCCCAAATTTTGTTTTTGTTTTTGTTTTTTTTTTTTGAGAGAGAGAGAGAGTGCACACACAAGCGAGTGATGGAGTGATGGAGGAGGGACAGAGGGAGAAGGAGAATCCCAAGCAATCTCTACAGCCAGTGTGGAGACTGACACAGGGATCAATCTCAAGACCCTGAGATCATGACCTGAGCTGAAATCTGGAGTCAGATGCCTTTTTTTTTTTTTTTAGATTTTATTTATTTATTTGACAGACAGAGATCACAAGTAGGCAGAGAGGCAGGCAGAGAGAGAGGAAGGGAAGCAGGCTCCCTGCTGAGCAGAAAGCCCGACGTGGGGCTCGATCCCGGGACCCTGGGATTATGACCTGAGTGGAAGGCAGAGGTCTTAACCCACTGAGCCACCCAGGCGCCCCCTAGAGTCAGATGCTTAATCAACCAACTAGAGCCACCCAGGTGCCCCTAAAATTCTATTGTATGTACCCTTTACAGCCAACACTTCTCCCTGCCCCAGACCCTGCAAGCCACTGATCTGATTTCTGTCCTTATGGTTTTGCTTCTTTCAAAGTATCATACTGTTTTATATAGTATGTGGTTTCTGTTGTTTTTAATTTTTATCCTAATGTACTTAACATACAGTGTTACATTAACTTCAGGAGCATGGTATAGTAATTTGGCAATTCTATATATTACTCAGTGCTCATTAAGAAAGTGTGTTCTTAATCCCCTTCACCTATTTCACCCTGACCCCCACCAGCTCCCCTCTGGTAACCATCTGTGAGTTCTCTATAGTTAAGACTCTGTTTTTTTGGCTTCTCTTTCTCTCTCTCTCTCTCTCTCTTTTTTTTTTGCCTTTGCTCATTTGTTTTGTTTCTTAAATTCCACATATGAGTGAAATCATATGGTATTTGTCTTTCTCGGATTCACTGTCTCTCTTAGCTTTTTACTCTCTAGTTCCATCCATGCCATTGCAAATGGCAAGATATCATTCTTTTTATTGGCTGAATAATATTCCATTTTCCAAAGAAGATATCCCAATGGCCAACAGACACATAAAAAGATGCTCAACATCACTAATCATCAGGGAAATGCAAATCAAAACCACAATGAGATGCCACCTCACACCTGTCAGAATGTCTAAAATCAAAAACACAAGAAACAGCAGGTGTTGGGGAGGATGTGGAGAAAAAGTAACCCTCCTTCACTGTTGGTGTGAATGTAAACTGGTGCAGCCACTGTGGAAAAGAGTATGGAGATTCCACAAAAAAAAATGAAAAACAGAACGACTATATGACCCAGTAATTGCACTACTAAGTATTTACCCAAAGAATACGAGATACTAATTCAAAGGTATACATGCACCCCTATGTCTATAGCAGCATTATTTACAATAGCCAGGTTATGGAATCAGCCCAAATGTCTATTGATAGATGAATAGATAAAGAAGATGTGATACATATGTACAAGGGAATGTTACTCAGCCATAAAAAAGACTGTTTTTTTTTTTTTGCATTTAACAACACATCTGAAATTCATCTATGTTTTATACATTTTACATCTATTAATGACTCATTTTTTTAGCTGCTGAGTGGAATGCCATTATATGGATTTGAACTATTTCTGGTTATTTCCAGGGAATTCTAAAGAAAAGCACTCTAAATATTCATGCACAGGTTTTGTGTGCCTTTTCATCTTTCTGGGGTAAATACTTGGGAATGGGATCAGTGGGTCATGTGGTAAGTTTATGTTCAAATTTGTAGGAAACTGCTGAACTAATTTCCAAAGAGACTCTACAACAGATATGGGCTTTTGAGGTAAAAGGAAAGGCATGAAATCAGCATCTGGGAGAGTGGCATAGTCTTTATTTTCTGCACTACTCTGCAGTCTACAAGCCTCCCCTCCAATGACTGTGACATCTTAACTTCTCTGTCCACTGGCTCCTGGTTGGGTTCGTCAGTGGAAGGCACTGGCAGGAGATTAAGGGCAGGAGACAGAAAACTCTAGCTGTTTTCCCCCTGGTCCTTCCAGAATTTATGCTCCTGCAAGATGGCCTCTTGTCGTGACTCTAGCACCTCCATGATTCAGAAATACTGCTTCCTTCTCCTCTTGTCCCTTCAGATTTTAGAAGGTAACAGCTCCCCACTTACACTCATCTCTGAGGATATTAAGGACATCTCTTGGTGTTTTTCTTTTCTTTCTTTCTTTCTTTTTTTTTTTTTTAAAGATTTTATTTAGTTACTTGACAGAGAAAGAGGGCACAAGCAGGGGGAACAGCAGGCAGAGGGACGGGAGAAGCAGGCTCATCACTGAGCAGGGAGTCCAATGTGGGGCTCAATCCCAGGACCTTGGAATCATGACCTGGGCCAAAGGCAGATTCTTAACCAACTGAGCCACACAGAGATCATTTTATTTAAAAAAAAAAGTCCTTTGAGCCATCTGTTTTGAACCCTACTCTCTGCTGGGATTTTGACTAGTTGAGTAAAAAAGTACTCTTTAGGGGGCTCAGTAAGATTTCTAGGGGGGGTTTACATACCTATTTGACATTTCTGTTGAAGAATTTAGAAGTGAGACCAGGCACTCTGAAGATACGATTTTATCTAGCAAGTGTCAGCTGCATAGTTGTAGGCATGGAGATCAGATCAGGTTCAATCAAGGTGAAGACTGAAAAAGAGAGTGGTGACAGTAGGAAGACCAGACTGGTTCTTATTCTTCAGAGATCAGCTCAAAGGAACTATTTCTGATTGCTTGTTCTGAAGAGGCTCCCCTGACACCCTCTTTTTTTCTCAGCTGATTATTTCCTTCATTACATTATCACAATCTGTAATTTTCATGCTTGTTCACTTGTTTACTTTTCTCCCCATAGACATTAAGCTTCACCTTCATGGGATTGTCTATTGTGTTCCCTGCTGCATCTCAGTGTTTAAGGCAGTGAATGGGACAAAGTATGGGTCAATAAAGCACACTAATCTTTTCTACTCAACCCATGTTTTGCCCTATTCATTTATCAGAGTGTGTTTCCCTTTGAGAAAGCAACTCCATATTCTCCCTACTGACATTCCTATTATGCATCTCAATGCAGTTCTCATATGTGGTAATTTGAATCTGAATCAATTTCTCTAAGGTTGGAAGTCTAAGGATATAGGCTGCTATATTTTTATTAATGAAAAAGTTGATCATGAAGATCAGATATGAAGAAAGAAATGCCCATCTCTGCAGAGCATGCAACATCAGAAGTTATAAAGCTGATTCGTTGGCCAGAAATCTGAACATATGGAAATTGAGAGAAATAGGTTAAACCCAGAGAATTAGATTATCCAAGAAAGAAGAACTGGAAAAAATATTCTTTTCTTTCATAAAGAACTTAAGTCATTTCACACACACACCTAAGGTTATACCATGAATGTGATAAATGACTCATCTCACAGACCTAAATAGATGACTTTTTTTTTTTTAAGATTTTATTTATTTGACACAGAGAGAGATCACAAGTAGGCAGAGAGGCAGGCAGAGAGAGAGGGGGAAGCAGGCTCCCCACTGAGCAGAGAGCCTGATGTGGGGCTTGATCCCAGGACCCTGAGATCATGACCTGAGCCGAAGGCAGAGGCTCAACCCACTGAGCCACCCAGGCGCCCCAATAGATGACTTTTTATATAAAGAGACAAGGTGTAGCAAAGTAGTAAGACTTATTTAAAAACCAGAATTAATAGAGAATTCAACTTATACTAATATATATAAATACTATGGACTATATGGGGGGAGGGTTGAAGTCATCAGAGTCTTTACATTTACATCTTTGTTTTGTTTTGTTTAGAGACAGAGATAAAGAGAGAGCATGAGCAGAGGAGGGAGGGACAGAGGGAGAGAGAATCTTAAGCAGACTCCACGCCCAGGGCACAAACTGATGCAGAGCTTGATCTCAAGACCCTGACTGAGATCATGACCTGAGCCAGAACCAAGAGTCAGATGCTTAACTGACTGAGTCACTCAAGCACTCCTCACATTTACATCTTTGATATTTGAACATTGTTATGAGTGTTACTATTGCATGAAGAAAAAAATCACAAATATTTAATGTTAACAATTACTAGCTAACTAAATTGCTTTTATAATCAGAAAATAACTCAGTGTTTTAATCTATGACAATAGCAGCACTTGGAGAATGCAGGCTTGTGAGTCAAATGGACTTACCATGGAATCCCATCTTCCTTTGCCAAATGAGCTGAATGACAGTTACCTCCCTAATCTCACTTTTCCTCATCCATAGAATGGACATGACAACTGTTATTCGCCCTTTGGTGTTTGGGACACTGTTTCATCATTTACTTTAGGTGTTCACTGTAGTGTCTAGCACAAATGCTGTCTCTCTAACTTCAAAGGGTTATGATACTCACAGTGATTTTTAAAAATATTTTATTTATTTATTTGACAGAGAGAGAGATCACAAGTAGGCAGAGAGGCAGGCAGAGAGAGAGGAGGAAGCAGGCTCCCTGCTGAGCAGAGAGCCTAATCCGGGGCTCAATCCCAGGACCCTGAGATCATGACTTGAGCCGAAGGCAGAGGCTTTAACCCACTGAGCCACCCAGGCGCCCCTCACCGTGATTTTTTGTATGTATGTATATATTTTTTTTTCTGAAACAGAATCACTCAACTGCAGAAGGCATGCACTCTTTCCATGCCTTTCACTTTTCTGTTAATTGCACCTGTATTCTCCCAGGCTTAAACAAAACAAAACAACAACAAAAACTCAGGCTAAGTGTGTCTTCCTCCTTCAGTCCCTATACCTATCAACTACCAAATTTAGTTGACTTCTTTTTCATAGAAAAAGGGGAAGTTGTATAAATAAAATAAAAAAAAATATATAAATATATTTTTTTTTCTATTTACGCTACCATGCTTTGAACTTCACAGTTACCCCAGTTTCACAACCAGTGTGACCCAGTAAGACTTCCTGCACCCTCCCACCCTGACACATGCCATCTCTCTCTGCTCTTGTCTCCTGAGACCACCTGTCTCAGCCCCTACTCCTTTGCTGTATGTGTCCCATGTCCTGGGAGTGACTGGTACACGCTCAACTGCGTTGGGTGAACAAATGTTGGAGATTTTCTCAACACCTAACACAACCCCACCCAATTTATACAACTTTCCCCAGTAACCACCTCAGTTAGGCAGCCATCCTCCCTGTCCTCCAACACTGCCCCATACAGAAGATGCCGTCACCAAACGCTTTTGCTAAAATTTACCTATTCTTTAAGATCCTTTTCACAATCTAGCTGTTTTGAGAAATCTTTGTTATATAATCTGCCATTCTTCAAGTTTTTTAACCACTTACTTTTAATTGGCACCATCTAGACCAGCACAACTCTGTGCTCTCCTTGGTATCACTTACTGTTATTTGGCAAGTGTTGGCCATAACCAAAGCTGCAGCTAAACTGTGATTTTCCTGGTACCAGTGACCAGGAATGACCTGAGCCCAGAGCAAACGTTCTGTGTTTACCAGTAATTGATTAATACGTGAGATCTTTATTTTTGCAGGATGGCCTTTGACACCTGAATACCATACACAAAGGTGAAATCCTCAATCTGAAAAATGCAGGAAAAACTCAGGTAGCTGAAGCAGTAGGGATGGGTTGGATCTCTCGACTCTCCTTGGAGAATCTGAACCTTGGAGTCACCCTGAGGATTGTGTTAATTCCTGTGGGCAGAATCTGCCTGGATATAAGCTAATATCTCTAAGTGAGACAACACAGGAATAGTTATACTTTTCTACAAACTTGCTCATTGGTTCTCTGAGAGGTAGCCAGATGAGGGCAATTTGCTACATTAAACAGATTTGAGCTTGATGAATTACCAGGTCTCTTCTGTTCATCTTCCAGCCTTCCTGAGCACCCTTCTTGCATCCCCTTACCCCCCCCCCCCCCAACCACTGCAAGCTTCTCTCTGCTTTATTTTTCTCCCTGGTACTTATGACAAACTATATATTTCACAAGTTTATTTCTTTTTCTGTCTTCCTTCCTGATATGGGGATTTTTCTCTTTTGTTAACTGCACCTAGAACAGTACCAGACATGTAGCAGATGTACAAAGCATAACTAAGGAATAAATGAATTGATGCATGTGTGAACGAGTGCCCCTTTCAGGAACTACCAAAAACTCCGCAGGCTTGGTGAGTGATGACTGACTACAGTGGGGGATTCCAGATGATCATCTCATGGGATTCTCTAGAATACATGTAGAACTGGGTGGGAAAACAGACAATAATTATCTTGTGCCCCAGGTAGGACTCCTTGGCCCACCATTCATTCCGGCCAAGCTACAGTGCTCAGAATTCTAGCAAGCTTCATTTTGCCACTCCCCAGTACACTGAGAAGGGGCTTTCCCTGGAGCCTTCCCTGGTGCATTGGAACCTGATGTGTCTGGGAGGGTGCAGTCGCAACACACCTAAGGAAATATCCCTAGAGGCAATCCTCCATGTATGAGGGACAGGCACTGGTGGATAAAGGTTCCATTCCCTGTCTGTATTTTGTATGCATCCCGGAAGGTTCTGGTGGAATTAGTTTCCCCTTGTCTGCTCTGTCTTAGTTTTCTCTTCTTCCCTATGCGACCCTTCCTGCTTTCTCATTCTTGCTTCCTGAAATCACCTCCCACATAAACTACCTCATCTCAGGCTTTGCTTTGGGGGTCCCAAACTGAAGCAGAAGGGTGTTTGACTTAACCCAATGATACAAACTCCAACAGTCTCAGCTACCCCAAAATAATCGTGTTAGATTAGGAGTCAGAACTGAGATTCTCACTCTGGCTGTTCCAATGTTTTGTGACTCCAAACTATACCACTCAATCAAATGCACTTAAGGTCATATCCTTATTAAAATCACATCTTTAAAAAAATCCACTTAACTTTTTTTTTTTTTAAGATTTATTTATTTACTTGAGAGAAAGAGAGCAAGAGATATTGTGGGAGCAGGGAGAGGGGCACAGGGAGAGAGAGAGAGAGAATCCCAACCTGACTCTATGCTAAATGCAGAGCCTGAGGCAAGGCTTGATCCCATGACCCATGAGAGCATGACCTGAACTGAAACCAGGAGTTGGACACTTAACTGGCTGGGTCACCTAGGTGCCCCAAATTCACTTCACTTCTTGATGAAATGTTCTCTGTGGGTCTTGCCCAAGAATTTTTCCTGTGAGTTGGAAAATTTCAGAGGTGGCAGTTCTGAGGAATTTCTCCTCAAATCTGTTTCCCAGTGCCCCTTAGGTTAGCTCTCATTCACAGATGCACAGCTCAGGCAGTGCACAAAATGGTAAGGGGTCAAGAAAGCTGCATCACTCAAAGGCCAGACAGTGCCTTCGGCCCCCAACTGACAGCACGTGTGATGATTGTGGCCTTGAGATTTTTTCATTCAATTTCCAAAAGCTTCCTTCCAGGGGCTCTTCCAGTTGTTTTATGGAATCTCTTTTGCAAATGTATGATGTGGGTTTAATTTTTTAGTGATTTAGAATCATTTTTAATGAGTAAAAAAGCCATTCACCAGTTCAAAATGATTTTATGCCAAATCCAACAAAATGGAGAGCAGTATATTAATATGCTTTCATGTCTCCTCATTACTTTGCATTTGCATGAGGTACTTCCTGCCATCTCTCTGTTTATCTGGGAACATACTCATAGATGTATGTTCCACAAGGCACCTCATGTCCTGGAATTCAACTATAAAAAAAGAATGAAAATTTAAATATCTCAGAACAAGTAATATAGATAGGTTTGATAAATGAGTAGGTTTTACTCTTAGTTACAATATTTTGTAGTGCCCCCTACTGTTTCACAAGTATATCTCCCCTGCTGTCAGGTCGTATGTGTCCTGAAGACACAGCCCATGTCTTATATCTTAGTTGGTACATTGTGAAAATGATGAAACTGTGTATGAATTTAGTTCAAAACTCTGTATTCCTTTTGTCTTCTCATTTTCTAGTATGGTGTTTTGCATATCATGGGGTGGGGGTTCAATAAATGTTTGCTCAGTGAATATTTAAAAAAAAAAAAGAATGAACCCCAAATGCCCGCTCTGGTAAGATGGAAAAAGTAGTGCATTCCCACACCCCCGCTACATGTGATAATCCTTCCACTACAATCAGATGCATGATAACAGGTCCTGTGATGACAATATTGTACCATCAATGTTTTTGTGTAAGTACTGGGTGCTTGTCATCTTTCCTTCATTCTTTCTTTTTCCCTCTCTTTTCTTTCTCTTTCTCTCTTTCTCTCTCCTCCTTCCTTCCTTCCTTCCTGCCTTGCTTCCCTTCCTTCCTTTCCTTCCTCCTTCCTTCCTTCTCTCTCTCTTTCCCTTCCTTTTTTCCTCCCTCTTTCCCTCCCTTCTCCCTCCCTCCCTTTCTTTCTTTCCTTCCATAAGAACTATGAGCAACTTCTAGATATTATTAGTGATTCAACTTTCCACTGTTCTTCATTCAACCTTCTGCACAGTTCCATTGAAAACTGTCTTGAGATTGTTGCCCAAGATTTCAAAAATCAACAAACAAACCTATCATTTAGAATGATTTATCCATGTACTTTTGGATTATCCTGTACAACTACCTAAAATACAAAGACGAATTGTTTGCTAAAGCTGATGTATGACCTTCAGCATTGGCCTTCAGATTTGAAATATATCCTTTTATAAAACATTGGCTCATTCTTTCCTTAGTGGTATGATTTTTGACCTTACAAATAGTTAATGGTAATTTTTTAGTATTTAATAAGAGTTAAATACTACTTTTTTCTATTTTATATATTGAAGTTCTCTATAAAATGTAATTTTAAAGAGCTCTTGATGCCAAAAAGAAATTCTGGAAGCCACTCAGGGGCACTACTGCAGAGACAACCCAGAGTACATAAAGTGAAAACCGTTTCATGAGCTGAGGAGCACCGTCTCCTCAGCCAGAGTCCAACAAATCGTGACCTTCAGCTAAACACACTTTCAGTCACCCTAGCCCTGCTTCTTAAATCTCTGGCCTCTGACTCTGTTTGCACTGATGCTAGGTAGGGAGAAAAAGAAATCTGACGTACAAATTATAATAACTGAAAGTTATGAAAAGGAGAACAAAACAAAACCAAAGTTATGAAAAGGACATTACTGAGGGCACACTGTTTGTTGACAGAACTTTCTGGAAGCTGGTTTATTGCCCATATTCAGTTTAGCAGGTTAAATTAGTAGGCTATGTGGTGCTCAAAGGATGCTAAGTCAAGGAGGTAAGACATGCACACTGTTGTCCATAAGTGTTCTTTTACCCTGTACATTTTACCCTCAAGCCTATGAGCTATTCTGCGTATTTTTATTCCGAGACTTTGGTTTATCTTGATGCCCAGGCTTGGACTTAGGAGCATCATCATCATCTTCATCAAAAACCATAACCTAACCTGGCATTGTTCATGATGCAACAAGCTCATATACAGATGGGCAATTATCTTTTTTTTTTTTTGCATTTAAGCCATAGGAAAAAATATATATGAGAAATTCCTTTGAAATGAAAGAAAGAATTTTTATGCAAATATACCCAGTTATTTTTAGGTAATACTGATTGTTCAGCACCAGTTAGTAAATAGATTTTTTTTTTTCTGACCCTGAAGGATCCATACAGAGGAATCTTACACAGCCTCAGGTAGAGCCTTTACATATATGGGTCCCAGACTAGTCTGGACTATTCGGGGATGTGGAAAGAGACATTCTAGCTGGAACAGATAAAGATGATATACTGGGAAGGAGCCAGAATCCTGATGTAGTGGGCACTTTGGTTTCACTGAATTTCCATATATAGAGATCTCTTATCCATGGATTTAATGCCAACAGTTTATTTCAAAGCCAGTGATTTGGAACTTGGAATTTAGAGTAATGCTATAAATAGTTCTTAGGCTCTTTCTGCTTGTGCTATATATTACAGTTGCCCTGTGTAAAGTAACCCCAAAGAAAGTTGAAAATCATTGTAATAATGCAGAGAGTATCATTACTCTGAGTGGTCAGTCTACACTCTATTCCCTGGATAAGAAAATTGGGTAGTGTTAAAACAATAAAAAGAAATAAAACAAAATAAAAGGAATATATGGACAGCATTCCTATGGTTTTAGATGTTTATGCAAAACACAGCTAAATAGGAATTAGAAAACCCAGTTTCTACCACCATACACACATGGGACTTGGACAAACCAATTCACCTCACTTTCCTTGGTTTTGACATGATATGGAGCCTGCCCCTTTGCAAACTCACAAGGTTAGAGAAGAGAACAATGCTGACTCATTTCATTTTAAATAACCATAATGTATGACCATAATGTCAAATGGGTAGATGATCCTACATCTCTGTAGCCAATTCTAGCCCCCAGTTTCCAACACGAATGTTTCACTCTACCCTTCTTATATCTCTGTTGTCTCCTCCTTTATCTCAGAGAATAGAAGCAACCAAAGGAGATACCCACATACTTCACCCACTTACCTCCACCTTTTCTGTTGTTAAGGATGAACTGTTCCTTATTGTTAACTGTTCCTTATTAGTTCCTTTGGAACTAATCCAAAGTTATTTCCCTCCATTCGTCTACTGAATCTCAGGTTCTCTTGCTTAGCTAAGAGCATGGCTTTTGCAACTGTTCCTCTTCCTTTTCCTTCCATTCACCATCTGGTTTCTCTACAAGCCCCTACAGTGGAACTGCTCTAGGAAGTTTTCTGTAGTTGCTGCACCCACAGTCACTCCTTCATCCTCCTCAAATCCACTTCAATCAGACCACTCCACTGAAATTTCTTTTGTCACCACTGACCTTTATGTTGCTAAATTCAATGGTCATTTCCCTGTCTTCATCTTATTAAATGTAATGGGAGCAATCAATGCAGTGAACTACTCCCTTCTCTGAGACACTTCTTTCAATTGGCTTCTAGGCACCATAAGCTCCTGGATTCACTCCTTTTCAGTCTTTTTTTTTTTTTTTTAAATTATGTCACCTCCTCTTTCCCCATCAAATAAGGCAGTTCTCCAGGGCTTTGTCCTTGGACATCTTCTCCAGTCTCACTCATGTTGGGTGATTTTATCCATTCCCACGGTTTTATATTCAGTGGGCTAATAACTCCTAAATTTATATCTCAATCTTAACCACTTCCTTCAACTTGAACTTGGTGTATCCAATGGTCTCTTGAACATCTCCATATGGATGTACCATTGACATCTCAAACTTAACATGCCTACAGCCACACCCTTGATTTCTGCCTACCTCTCCTCAAAAAAAATTAAAAGCAAATGAACACAACTTGATCTTTTCGTAGTCTTTAAGATCTCAATATAAATGGCAGAACCATTCTTTCAGTTATTCAGACATAAAACCTTAATCATCCTTGACATCTTTCTTTTTAATACTCTGAATCCAACCCATTAGCAAATTCTGTTGACTCTGTTTTAAGAGTATATTGCAGATCTGACCTCTTCTCACCAATTCCACTGTCACCACATGAGTCTCACTTGAACTATTTCAATAATATTATAAATTTCTCCTCTCCTTATCGCCTACTCCCTGCACAGAAGACAGAGAGTTAGTGCTCCCTAGATACCACTCCTATGCTTAGAAAAAATAAGGGGGCAGGGCTCCCATCTTATTTAGCGTAAGTTCTGATTCTCTGACCATCAGTTACCAGGTCCTATGTACATTTGCTGCTGACTACCTCTGTGACCTCATGTCCCACAGATCTCTCTCTGGCTCACTCTATTCTAGGCACACTCCTCCCTAGAATATTTCTCAGTTGCTGTGGATGTTATCTCACCTCAGGGATGTTCACGTGCAGTTTCCTTCAAGAATGTGTGACCATCTTCTTTTAGATGTCTGCAGAGCTCAGTTACTATCCCTACAAAGCTTAGCTTCTAGTGTGTTTTGAAGTGGTAGTGGAATAGAATTTGTTGGACAGTACAATCAGAGAAATAAAAATGTATTTTTGTGTGATAATGCTGCTTGTTATGCAGAAAGTAATAAAGCTGGACAAGGGTCTAGAAAGTGCTAGAGAGGGAGAGGGATGCTGTTTTAGATGTGGTAATCAGGGCAGGACTCTCTGATAAGGTGACATTTGAATGACAGCCTTAAGGAGGTGGGAATTAGCTTCTATTTAACAAATTCTTGAGTGACAGATTTGGTGAATGTATGCAACTGTACTTGACTTGAATACATTTTTCCTAGTCTTCTCTGTCTTATGTACATTTACCACTTTCTCTCAAATTACTGAACTCTTGAGGAAATAATATATGATACAGCTATTGCTCAAAAAAATTTGAGACACTGAGGTAAACCTTCTCTTAAGTGGAATATTTAACTATGTATGTTTCAGAATGAACATTAACAGATAATGTGATTTTTTTTTTTTACTCTAAATTTTATTTCCTTTCTTGTCTTACTACATTTTTTATCACTTCCAAAGTAATAAAATAGAAGTAGCAGGTACATGTTATTTCTTGATTTAGTGGAAATATATCCAGTGTTTCACCTGCAGGTATGATCTTTATCCTGGTATAGAGTTTCAATTGAGAAAATATTTTCAATTATATCAAGTTTACTAAGACTTGTCTTTTGTTCTACTGCAAAAAGATTTTGCATTTTATCACATACACTTCAGCTTCTGTGAGATGGAATATTCTTTCCTTATAATAGTGGGATGATTCCATTATCGCAACTTCTAATATCATTATAATCCTGGTGTTAGCTGTTTGCTGGGGGATGTATATTTCTATTAGTACACTCCTGGAATCCGTTTGTTTAATTTAGAATGTTTATATTTATATTCACAAGAGAGATTGAGAAAAAGCTTCTCTTTCTTTGCTTTAATCAATTGTTGAATCAGGGCTATAGTTGATATAAGAAGAACCAAGAGGCTCCTTTTCTTATATGTTCTAGCATAATTTAAATAGCATAAGTCTTACGTGGTGCCCGAAGTTTTGAAAAAAGATTTACTCATGAATCCCTTTGAGTTGGTGTTGTTCTGAAAGGGAGCACTTTAATTCATTTTATATTTTCTTTCATGGTTATAGCTATATTTATAACTTTTATTTCATTTTGAGAAATTTTTTAAAAATTATATTTTACTATAAAATTACCTATTTCATTTATATTTTTAAATATATCAGAGTAGAGTTGTATGAACTATTTACTATTTTATTGAATTTTCTCTGTATTTGTTTCCTAGTTTTGTGAATTTGTATTTTCTTATTTATTTTTATTTAATTTTGCTTAGTTTAATTTTTACTTTTTGTATTTGTATCTTCATTTCCTGGTTCGATTAAAATAAGTATTTCTATTGCTTAAGTACTTTTGGAAAACAGTTCTTGAATCAATTAATGAATTCTCCTGGTCTTCTGTTCTCTAATTCAGTTAAGAAACATTATGATTATTTGTGTAGCTTGTTGTCTGCTCTTACCTTTGGGAAATATTTTTTTATATAGGAGTATTTGTTAAAGTAACTCAACCTATTCATTATGCTGATAATTTTGTCTCATAATATTTGTCTTTGATATCCTTCATCTATACTCTGGAAAGATCTCATGAATTGATAGCTTAGCTCACTAATTTGAGTTTTTATACTTTATTCTGTTTTCTGATTATTCATTTATTCATGATGGCCTGATTCTGCTTTACCACCACTGCATTTTGTTGTGGGGAGAAAGTAAAAACAAAAGGCTCTTTTGCAAAACGATATAGGACACTTTGGGAGAGGGTTTGACAGTTCTTTATAAAGTTCAATATAGAGTTACCCTACAACCCAGAGATACCATCCTTAGATATTTACCTAAGTGAATTTTTTAATGCTTTTGTTTATACAAAAACTGGCATACAAATATTTATATCAGTTCTATTGATAATCAATAAACCTAGAAATAACCAACATAATTTTCTAAAGATCAATCAATAAACTGTGGTACATACATACAACAGCATACTAGTCAGCAATTAAAAAGGACTAGTGATCAATTCATACAACAACACGGATAAGTCTTTTTTTTTTTTAAAGACTTTATTTATTTATTTGACAGAGAGAGAAATCACAAGTAGGCAGAGAGGCAGGCAGAGAGAGAGGGGAAAGCAGGCTTCCTGCTGAGCAGAGAGCCCGATGTGGGACTTGATCCCAGGACCCTGAGATCATGACCTGAACTGAAGGCGGAGGCTTAACCCACTGAGCCACCCAGGCACCCAACATAGATAAGTCTTAAATGCATTTTGCTAAGTGAAAGGAATGAGACCTCAAAGTCTACATACTATATGATCCCATTTATATAATATTTTACAAACGGCAAAACTATAAAAAGGGAAAACAGAGTCATTGGTGGCCAGGGACTGGGGAACTACAAAGGTGATGCATAAAAGAACGTTAGCGTCATTGTACTGTTCTGTATGGTTTTGGGGTGGTGAATACATAATTCTCTGCATTTTCCAAAACCCATGGAACATCATAAAAGTGAACTTCAAGGTATAAAACTAAAAAAAAATTTTTTTTAAATAGAGAAGTTTTCAAGAGGCCCAGGACAAAAAGTAGACTGTGGCCAACGAATCAAACTATATTACATACGTAAGACAGAATTTCACTAAGGAGATGGAGGAAAACAAGGAGCTGACCTATGTTACTTTGGAAACAATGTTGTGACTGGAGAATATAAGGCTAAAGACAAAAGGCACTGTATATAAACACTGTGTCCTTTTTTTATTTACAATAAGGCACTGGCTATACAACTTCAAGTTGGTGAAGTTTCTCATGGAGACACAGGTTAGCAATTCCAAAATTGCTTTACTTACACACTGGGCTTGAGCAAATAAGTAAATAGCTGGTGGAAAGTGAGAACCAGGTGTCTCACCATTAGAGAGGAAAAATTGCAAATCAGCAAGGAGAAAAGGCTAGAATGAGCCATATGACACCGGATTAGAACAGAAGATATCAGTACAAACTCATTAGGTTAATACACACACATACAGAATAGATACATAAATAAATATAGACATGTGTGAATGCCCGTGTTTGTATACGTGTGACTATCTCCTAGCTCTGGCCACAGAGAGGACCTAGAAACTATGGCATACTGAGATATGATTGGGTATGATTGGTGTGCAACATGTGACAACAAGCACACATATTGCATCGATCTTGGTTTCTAAACACCATTCTCTAATGAGAGGGCCAAGGGAATCCTTGAGAAGTGGATTTTTCTTGGGCTCACACAGGAAAATTCACGTTGGGGCTGGAATATCTTATAGTGGCAGACAGCAAGAAAGTGTTGAGGGATGGAGGCATGTAAACAGGACACAGAAGCCAACCCTTTGAAAGAGCCCCAAGTGTCTAATGCTGAAGTAATTTAAGCAACCAATAGATGAAATAGTATTGAATTATAACCCAAAGTCTAAATATGCATGAGTCCACACTGATAAAAATAAGTGAATACATAAAGAAATAGGAAAGGAGAGAGATAAAGCTTCTTTAAAGAAAAATCCCAGGGGCGCCTGGGTGGCTCAGTGGGTTAAATCCTCTGCCTTTGGCTCAGGTCATGATCCCAGGGTCCTGGGATGGAGCCCCACATTGAGCTGTCTGCTTAGCAGGGAGCCTGCTTTCCCCTCTCTCTCTGCCTCCCTCTCTGCCTACTTGTGTTCTCTGTCAAATAAATAAATAAAATCTTTAAAAAAAAAGAAAGAAAAATCCCAGAAAACACATGTAGCTACACTTACTACAGAAGACGGAATTTCATTATCCCCACCCCTAAAGTATCAGTTGGACTTGGAGACTCATTCCCAAAGAACAAAGTATGGAAAAGAAAAACTAGTAGCTTTACAGTGGGGAAACCTGGTGACGGCTACTTCACCCAGATGATCAAGATTAACATCACCAGTTGGGAAGCCATGTTGCTAATACGTATCCCTGATAGGGTATTCTGATGAGAAGGGAACTCTGCCTCTGAGGTATTTTCCCCCCAAACCCATAACCCCAGTCAAATCACAAGAAAAACACAAAAGCGGGGCGCCTGGGTGGCTCAGTGGGTTAAAGCCTCTGCCTCCGGCTCCGGTAGTGATCCCAGAGTCCTGGGATCAAGCCCCGCATCAGGCTCTCTGCTCCACAGGGAGTCTGCTTCCTCCTCTCTCTGCCTGCCTCTCTGCCCACTTGTGATCTCTGTCTGTCAAATGGATAAATAAAATCTTAAAAAAAAAAAAGAAAAACACAAAAGCTTAAAATGAGAGTTATTCTATAAAATACCAACTATTCTTCAAAAACTTCAAGGTTTTAGAAGAGAAGACAGAAACTCTCATTGGCCAGAGGGAAATAAGGAGATATAATGACTGAATGTAATGTTCTGTCCTGCATTGGATTTTGGAACAAAAAAGGGTCTTGAGTTGAAAAACTGGTAAAAACCAAATAAGGTATGTAGTTCAGTAACTAACAATTTACTCATGTTGATTTCTTCATTTTGACGAATGTACCATGATACTATAAGGGGCTAACATTAGGGAAACCAGGTGAAGGGTATTCAGGAACTCTGTGTTATCTTTGCAACTTTCCTGCAAATCTAAAATTATTCCCAAATAAAAGGATTATTAAAGCAGTTTTTTGTTTGTTTCTTATAGAACCATTTCATCAGGGACAGGGAGGAAAGGTTGGGGTTATTGACTCCAGAAGTTCAGGCAAAACTTCCAGTTGTCTTTCCTTCTCATATCGAGTGATATTTCCTTGGCTGTTGGTTTTTAGAGTGGGGGGCTTTTTTTCATTCTGGGTGGCAGAGAAAGGTTCCCTCACAAGTTGTGTGACACTCTACACAACTCTTTGTCTGGAAGCAACCTGTCCCATTGGCAGCTCCAAACCAGCTGGGACAAAGTCCTCTTTGACAAGGACTGAGAACCCCTCCACTGGAACCCACCGCCCAGTGATCAGCCTATGGTCTGGCTCTGTCTGTGTCTATCCCACCTCAACATCCCATGATCTCATGGGCTAGAGCTTCAAACAGTGCTCATCAGCCCTCGATTTGAAATCAGTGGATGTTATTGGTGGGAAATGTATCCTCGCTTTCTCAATGGGCTTCCCTTCCACTTCTCTTGAAGAGTGGTTGGTTTGGCCTTTCCACTCCATAATCTTTCACCTTAGTTTTTTCCTGCTGAAACACTGAAATTCCAGCTAATGGGAGAGATATTCCTTATGCTATAGTGGCAATGTACAATTTTCCTCACGTCATGGGCTTGCTCAACAATAGTGAAAATCGGGAGGAAGAAGGAGTCAAATATGCTGACTTTGCTATTCTAATCATACTCATGATTCAGAACGCAGCATCTTAGAATTTAGCAGCCTTAAGACAACACATCATTAGATAGTGCTTTTATTCTTGTATTGGTAATCATTTAAGAGCAAAGAACAAAAAAAAAAAAGTGGAACTTATCTGTGTCAGTCAAAAATAAAGTAACACTCTATGATCTCCATTATGATGAGATACATAATTACATGAATTAAGATAAGATATATGCTTAGTTTTATTTCAGATGTATAATTTCTCTAAAAACCCTATTGGAAATATACATTTTTAAAGATAGGTTTTTTTTTTTTTAAGATTTATTTTTTTACTTACTTAAGAAACAGAGAGTGAATGAGTGAGTGAGAGAGAAAGAGCACAAGCTGGGGGAGGGTTAGAGAGAGGGGGAGAAGCAGATTTTCCTCTGAGCAGGGAGCCCAACATGGGGCCTGATCCTGGGACTCCAGAATCATGACCTGAGCCAAAGGCAGACAGTTAACTAAATGAGCCACCAAGGCACCCCAAGATTTTATTTATTTATTTATTTTAGAGGGGGGGGGAGGAGAAGAGAGAGAGGGACAAGTAGACTGCATGTTGAGTGTAGAGACCCATATGGGACTTGATCACACAATCCCAAGACCATGATCTGAGCCAAAATCAAGAGGAAGACACCCAACTGACTGAGCCACTCAGGTGCCCCAGTAAACTTTTTTTTTTAATTGTAAAGTTGTACTTGGTTTCTTCCAGGAAATCTATTTCAAAGGAAATGCTGGATTCTGAGTCTTTACACTATGGGGTATTTGAAATACTACTGCATACTACCTGTCATCTGGTCATTTTTCTCCAGCCATCAAAGTAACTCTCTCGCATTGGAAAATGGACTCTCCGTCTGGGTTGCTCTTCAAATCCCCCATGCCTAGAGAAATAGAGGCAGGGAGAAGTGGATTTTCCCCAGGCTTGCTTCGTCAGATTCTATGTGGACTTAGAGGTCAGAAAAGAGGAAGTTGCAGCTGGAAATAGTCATAGCAGAAAATGTCACTTTTTCCTTATTAATGGGAGCCTGTTGAAAAGGAGGGACTCAAACTCAAACTCACCAACTGCCCCTTCTTTTCCTAATACACCACTGGGTCTAGGATAGCCAAGATTCCTCAGGTGAGATCCCAGCCCCACACATATTTCTGATCTCTGTGTGTTGCCAGAGGCATCTAGATGGTTCTGCATTCCTCTCTGCCTCCAGGCAATTTCTCTGTGGTTTATTTTTGCCTTCAATCCCTGCTGATTCAAAATAGTGGGTTTCCCCCTTCTCCTTACTCTCTTAGTATGTTTTCCCTTCAAGAGTGGTGACTTGCATGTTAATAACCCCTTACCTCCATCTGCCCTTACCTGCTTTATATTTTCCAGGAATCTCACAAAGTTTCTGGCACTGGATACAATTCTTCTTTAGTTTCCAGTAGCAATGTGCATTTTACCCTGAGGTCTGTGCTAGATTCTTTGGTCTACTCACCAGGAATTTGGGGGTAGCTGGATTTACTGGGCTCAGATTCCACTCTTGGACTAGAAATCTCTGTTTTTATTTAATTCCCTGGTTAGATCTTTCTTTCTTAGATATTAAGCTCCTCAATGATATACTTCTTTCATTCACTAGACCCTTGCCCATAAGACATTCAATAAATATTTGCTGAGTGAATGAAGTGAATTGTTGGATTTAAAGGGTATTCACTTTAATTTCATCACTGAAATAACCCCCAACATTGAAGACACTACTTTTCAATCTTGGCTTTCTCTTGGTTACACAGTGGCAAAGTTAGCAACTGGTTGTTAAGTAAGACTAATCCATGTACTGTAATGTTTCTCATCTACCTGGCCCTGGGCTGAGGGAGACTTTGTCACCACATGCTGCATGCAGGAATCTGCTGGTGGACAAAGACGCCTTCCCCAGGAGCAAACTCCATAAATGGATCCCCACACAGAACCCAGCGGGAAAGATGCAAGAATGACAATAAGGTTGCTCAGTGGGTCCTGGGCTGTGGATAAAGAACAATTCCTGACAAAATGAGGAGGCTGAAGCAGTTTGGAGATTTAAAAAAAAAAGAAAAATCCTGCCTGTCATTCTATTGCATGGAGCTATATTCGAATTTTATCTGGTGGATGTGATTCTCTTTGATCAGGTTGGCTGTTTGAAGGGATTTGGAGCAGAATAGATAATCCGAACTTTGAGCATAAATCAGGGGCTGTGGGCTGATGGATGCCTGGCACTTTCTTACGATAATGTATGATTGGTGGGTGACAGGGGAAAATACCACAGTCTTATCTCAGTGCAGCAGCAGCCAAAGAAGGGGGGGATGTCTTGAGTCCAAAGGAAAGAGGGGGCAGGAACATAATAGTAGGGTTTTATTTTTCCTCTTCCTTTTTCTTTTTTTTTTTTTCCTTTCTTTTTCTTTCTTCTTTTTTTAAAATAGAGATTGTGAAACTGAGCTAAAAATGCTCTGGGCCATGGCTGGAAATGCAGCATTTCAGAACTTGACTGTGGCAAAATACCAAAATAGCTGGGTAAAAGGAGAGTTGACTGGCAATCCTTTCTCTCTGATTATGTTTAATTTGCTGTCACTAGAATTTCAGAGAATGCAGGCTGCCTGAGCCCTCTTCCTGGAGATTCCTTAGGTGTGAATGGAAGAAGAAACTTCTGCTTGCCTCCTGTAGGATCTCCTATAACACTCAAGACTTACAGGAAGTTCTCATCTTTCTGGAGACACACATACTCTAGCCTGGGACAACTGGTCTACCTGGGGAAGAATCCTGTTGGTACCTGGGGAACCTGGGACTGTACAGAGCAAGTCTGCACCAGAGCAGATAAATGAAGTCAACCTGTACCACTACCTTTTTAGTGCATAGTACTCCATCTTTATAGCCATAAAATAGAAAACAGTATGATATTAAACATGTAGTGTATTATCAGTGATTTATTATTATTTTTAGTAGTAGTAGTTTTAGAAAACATAGAAAACAGTATGTTATTAAACATCTAGTATATTATCAGTGATTTATTATTATTTTTAGTAGTAGTAGTTTTAAAGATTGTATTTATTTATTTGAGAGAGAGAGCATGAGCTGGGGAGAGGGGCAGGAGAGGGAAAAGCAGACTCCCCATTGAGTAGGGAGCCCGACTCAGAGCTCAATCCCAGGACTCCGAGATCATGACACAAGGTGAAGGAAGATGTTCAGCTGACTGAGCCACCCAGACACTCCTATTATTATTTTTAACCATGCAAATCCCAATGTCTGGCCCAGTGTTTCCGAATGGCCTCTGCTTGCTACGCAGAACTCATCTGCCTGTGAGATGCACATTCACATGCATCTTTTTACTCACTGAGAGCAGGAGAAGGTGGGGCCGTGGGGATGACAGACTTCTAAATTAGAGAAATGCAATCCGGTGATCAATTCCTCTGTAAAATGTGGGTGCAAATAATCTCACTGACATTAACATACTGACTTGTGCAATGAGGCACCTTCCCACACTCAGAAGTGTTGTCAATGTCAGGCCAAAAAAATGGGATTCCAGGGGCCCTCTCTTATGGTTAGATGGCCACAGGCCAGGAGTTCACAAGATGGACACTGACAGGAATGGCTCTTTATGCTCTGGTAGTAGAATTTCTGGCCTTTGTCCCAATGTCCTCATCATTGACGATTGAGGGTCATAGAGCTAAACTGTGTTTCCTTTCATACTTCAGACAGGGATCACTGATAACCCAGGGAAGAGGATCCCTCTCCACATTGCTTCCTCAGCATAACAATCCCCCCAAATAACCAACAAACACGGCCCTCTCTTTGATGTTTACTCATCCCTACTTAGGTGTCTTGGGCACATGTTTAATTTCTTCTAGGATTAATGTCAACGGAAGAAAGGGGCCATTCCTAAGCCTTGCTGGCCCTGATTCCACATCTAAACAGCAGTGCAGAATGCCTTACTAGCTAACATTTATTGCCCAGTGAATATATGTCACATACTATTTTAGATGCTTTATGCACATTAGCTTATAAGGGAAAGAAAGAATTAAATACAAAAATCTCAATATATGTTTGCAAATTGGAGATGTTAACTCAGAAATGGTTTCCGAGAAATAATCCCAATCCTTTCTTCAGTCATTGCTGTTATATATTATTATTATATATTATCATATATTATATATTATTATATATTATATATTATTATATTTCTGAACCTCCAGAAATATTTTTTTTAATTGATTTGTCAGGGGGAGAGAGCACAAGCAGGAGGAATGGCAAGCAGAAGAAGAAGCAGGCTCCCCACTGAGCAAGGAACCCAATATAAGAATTGATCCCAGGATCCTGGTATCATGACCTGATCTGAAGGCAGATGCTTAACTGACTGAGCTACCCAGATGCCCCTCCAAGGGTTTTAAAAATCTTTCTTTCCCCCTTATATTTGGTATAGGCCTATGATCTGAGTAAAAGATCACACATTCCTTCTGATTTAATAAGATGGAGAAACTGGAAAAGCAAGAGCGCTCACAGGTAGTGGCTAAAATAGTTGGAAAAAGTGGATGGAACCATCAGAAGGAGAAGCTCATTTGCAGAGTCTTTGATGACTGTACAACATTCATGAACGACTGCCCGGCACAATGGCTGGGCCAGGCCAGCATAGAGCTTCCCTGCACATTTCTGTATCCCATTCAAGACACTCACCCTTCACATTCCCTTCTGAAGCAGGAAAACTGTTTGGTTTCCCAGTGAGTCCACTAAAATTGAGAAGCAAACTAAGAACTGGAAATTAAAGTTGTTTTATATCGATAATCATGCCAAAATAGCAGAAGGTATTGGACTGTTCTAATGTCAACAAAATAGTAGAATGAAGAGAGGCAGCGGCCAAGATAAGAAGCCTGCTGAAGATTAAACTGGGAAGGATTATGGGGACCTACAGTACATCTGACCTAGGGGAGAAAGCAAGTCAGTGACAAGGGCCCAGGAAAAACAAGATGGCAATGCATAGTCTTATTTCTCTCTCAGTGAGACTAGAGAAGATTCCAGCAACATATAATTGGATAAAAAGGTAGGCTTGGAAGAAGCAAGTCACACAGACATCCCAGAACCACATGCTGGCACAACCAGGGTGGTCAGAGGGCTTTCCTACATCTACAACTCAGGCTCTTCCCTGGGTGGCTTAGCTCTAGGGAAGAAGAGAGGTACCTGATTCACAGAGGAAGCCCCTTCTCAAGGCCCTTGTCAACAGTACAATTCAGGTGGCATTCTGGGAAAAGGAGACAACTGGACAAAGAGACCAGGGCACCTCTAGTTCTCAAGTTCCTCCCTCACCCTCACCCCCTCCAGGGGAGGGATAGCCTATCAGTGGTTCTAAGTGAGGTGAATGGGCATTTCTTTCTTATTTCCTCTCTTGAGTTTGAAGTTCACCAGTATCCAGTCATTCCATTCTCGGCGTTTCTATAATTGAATCACTCAAGTGTGTTGACACTTTCTGTAAGTTAAAATTCATAACAATTCTGAGAGAAGTATTTCAACTATTTCCAGAAGTTTAAGAAAGGGCCATCTGTCGACTAGAAGTATTTGGTGAAACTAAATACCTCCAAAGTTCACAGAGGTAAATAGCAAAGGGAAGGGGAGGGGGTCAGAGTGTGCAGGTGGTGGAGACTCATTGCTCCACCATTTCCTGTTTATAGATCAACAGCCAACACTCGGGTTTGGGTCAGTCTGCCTCTGCTCACGCTCTTTTCTCCAGCTGAACTGTCACCTCTCACTGCAGAGATGTGAAACTGGGAAGCCTCCTTCTTTCACAGCTAGATGTAACCTTTCCTTTCCCACCTGCCCCCAACCATCATGCTGCTTATTACGTGCCATTTAAAGATACTAGCTAACTTCTTAAATTTTTTATTTAGCATCATCACTTACGTACACATCTGAGCCCCCTTCTGGACTGTTATCTCTTTAATATTTATTGAATGAGGATGTAGGAGGTCAAAAGTTTAGGAGGAAATGAAAAAAAATAGAGGAGGCAATCAGAAAGTTTGTGGAACACATAAATAAATAATATGTTTAGCATATGACTCTGAAATTTTGTTATATGTCATATATCAAGTAATTCTGATCAAATAGAATTGTTCCTATTAATAAAAACACTTATTCATCACTTAATAAGTTGGACCGGCTGATTGACCATGGAAAGAGCTCTGAATTAGGAGCCAGGAAAACTGGGTTGCAGACCCTGATCTATTGCTAACTACTTGGATAACTTCAGCCAGTACATTTGGCCTATGACTTTCTTTCCAGTCCGCCTTGAGTAGAATGACATCATTGGATGAGGTGATCTTTAAGGACCCTTGAAGATGCTGTGATTAAGGAATTAGTTCAGTTGGATGTTTGGTGAGTCAACAGTAGGATAGATCTGCAAATCAACCGTTTTGGTTGACTTGTAGAACATTTGTGAACAGCCATACAAGAATTCCACTGGGGAAAGGCCATGAAAAATGGTCAGAAGTAAAGACTACCATAAAACTGACTAAAAATCGGAAAGAGTGAGTAAGGACAGCCACTCCTCCTTAACCTGACACTGAAGCAAATATTCTCTCACAAATATTTGGCATTTTGGATGAATTTTTCACTTATATTCTGTCTAACCAGTAACCTTAAGCTAAGAAACATACCAGTAGATCAATAAATTGTGTTATTTCTTATTGCCAGGGAGGTTCCTAGCATCAAACCTGAGACTATCTCCCTACTCCCAGATACTAGGGAGTACTAGTACTAGTAAGGGCTCATTAGATAAATTATTTCTTAGCCCAATGGATGATCCTCATCTTGAAATTAATTGCATGGGCTAATGATAGCAATTATGGTTGGATACTTGATAACACATCCTGGTAAATGAGGTGAACATCTTTACCAAATATGCCTTCTATATATTCTACAGATCTATGCGTTTTGTTTGACTTATGTTCCCTTATGGAGGTGAAAAAAAATTGGAGCACAGAGACAGATACGGAGCCCATATATTTATTTGTAGAGTCCCAAGGAATGAATTGAATTAATATTGATCTGATTGGATAGTAAGGTGGTAAGTACACCTAATAGCTAATTACTACTTTGGTTATTTCAATTGATTAGACCAGGTTAACTGATTGACAATTTGCTCCATTTTCATTATACTTAATCATACTCTCAGTTAAAACAGAATACAAAATCAAAGCCATTGTCCAAATGGTTCATTCTTCCCATTGTATAAACACAACCTATTTTTATTTTATTTCAATGATAAACCCCAACCGACAGACCCAGTGTAGCAGTGAATGCTTTGCATATTTTTAAACAATCAGTATATCATCTTTAAAATGAATCCCACCTCAATTTATGCCTTCAGGGACACAATAGTTTATTCAAATGAGAGAGAAAATCACAGTTGGCTTCACATTCTGACAAATTGCCTCATGTATGAAACTTTCCTCTTTTTGTTTGCCCTTAGGTAATATCAATTACATTTCTCCATATCACTCATTCCCTCTACCAATGTGTTCATTTTCTACTGACTCTACCCACTGAGGCACTTCATCCCCTGGTGTTTCTAAGGAAGCCTGAAATTAACACAGACTTTTCTAATTACTTGGTCTTTCCAGACTAAACCATCCTTTCTGTGTATCCAGAAAACTATGCACATCTTTATCATCTAATTCCCAAAGATCTTCTCTCCTCATTGATTCTATTAAGTGACTCAGTTATTCTTCAGTTTAAATAGAGACCTGCCCAGTTATAGGTCTAGACAAATGAAATATGTGATTCTCCATACTAATCCACCAACCCTCCCCTGGTTTAATGTGTTTGGTGGGAAAGTTGCTAATGAACAAACTCAAAATTTTTTTTTCTACTAACCTGTGTTCTCCAGAGAAAAAGAAGCAAGAGGAAATATACAGATACACAGAAGAGAAGAACTTTTTACAGAAATTGGCTCACATGATTTTGGAAGCAGAAAATTCCCACAATCTGCCATCTATAAGCCAGAGAACCAGGAGAATCGGTGGCATAATTCAGTCTGAGTCTGAAGGTCTGAGGACCAGGAACATCACTGATGGAGGGTAGAAGAACATGGATGTCCCAACCCATGCACACAGCAAGTTGCCCTTATTCTGCCCTTTTCTTCTATTCAGACCCTCAATGGATTGGATAATGCCAAGTGCATTTACTCAGTCTGCTGATTCAAATGTTAGCCTCTTCTGGAAGCCTCCTCACGAATACACCCAGAAATAATGTTTACCAGCTATCTGGACATCCCTTAGCCCAGTCAACTTGACACCTAATATTAGCCATCATATTTTCATAAGAGTAAAACAATTCTTGTCTTTTCTTTTTAAGATTTTATTGATTTATTTGAGAGAGAAAACAGGCACAAGAGAGACCAAGCAAGTGCAAGGGGAGAGGCAGAAGGAGAGGGAGAAGCAGACTCCCCTTTGAGCAGGGAGCCTGACACAGGGCTTGATTCCAGGACTCTGAGATCATGACCTGAGCCAAAGGCAGATGCTTAACCCACTGAGGCACCCAGGTGCCCCCAGACTATTCAATTCTTAAGATGAAACAGTAGTAACTCTCTTTCCTAGATGGAAACCTAGAGTGGGTTCCTGGGCAGTTTTCCAGTTGAGATCCTGCCGTGCATTCTACATATAGTGTTAAAATTAAAAAAAAAAAAAAAAAAAAAAAACAAGTGGAGACCAGCCTTGAAATTTCCCTGAGCAGACAAAACCAGTTTAGTCATACAAGCAAAACTTAATTTAGCTTATTTTGCAAGATTAACTTGACCTGGGTCATTTCTTGCTTATGCTTCTGGAAATCATAAGCAAAACTTAACCTGTGTCCCAAGACTGATATAAGGTAACTACTGACCAATTCCCTATCATTTAAGAAAATTCTAATGGTATAGCTAATCACTGTGAAGAATGATCACTGCTTCCTCACTATATAAGCTGCTTTATCACAATATACTCCTGAGCTTTATTCCATGTTTTGAATGCTCCCAATGTGCAAACTGTCTTTTTGGTACACAATAATTGTACACAATTATTGGTGATTCATTGGTTTTACTTCTGTTATTTCTGAATTTTTGACAATAGAAACAGTATAATTTTGTGGAAAGAACCCTGGAGCCAGTATCAGAAGGCTTGAATCCACATTTGTCTTAAGTGTATGACCTTAGCTTTGTCACTTAGTATTTCGCTAGGATACCTTTGGCAGGCAGTAATAACTAACCCCAGTTAAACAATAGATGTATCATCTCACACACTACAAGTTATGTACAACAAGCAGGTTCAAGAATACTGGCTCTAGGTTTCTCTGTAGTTTCCTTGGTGTTGGTCTTCTCCAAGTGTTGGGTTTATAGTCTGGATGGTAGCAATATGGCTGCAGTGACTCCAGCCATCACATCACATTTAGATCTAACAAAAACCAGAAATAGTACAACTGTCTCCTCTGCCTTAAGAACAAGAAAACTTTTTTTCCCACCAGCTCTTCAGCATAACTAATTGGTTAGAAGGTCATCACAATCCTCCATTAAACCAATCACTGGCAGAATGAATGAGATTGTTATGATTGGATGATTGGCTTAAACCAGTGGTACTAATCCTTGGTCACATGGGTAACTTCTAATACCAAGCAGAGAGCAGATCTCAGACCAATCAAATCAACCCGTGAAGGTGGAATCAGCCATATTTAAAAAAAAAATCAGATTGTCAATGTCAAGAACCACTGGCTAAGAATAATTAGAACCAGTTCATCAGTTTTCCTAAATTAAGGAGAAGGTAAATTCCTGAACTATACTGGGTTTCTGATAGGCAGGGAGAATGGAAAAATGGATTATTAAGGAACTGGCATTATCTGTTCTACTTAATTTCTCAGAGGTACACCTGTAAAATGAAGCCATATCTGCTCTGTTCACCTGCCAGGATTGATGGGGCCCATTGTGAAATTTTAAGTTGATATATATTTGTATTGTATGTGTAGGTATATGTATGTATATTTGTGTATAAATGGGTATATTATCTATATGAACACTGAGCTCAAGTTTCTCTGTCATTAAGCAAATCAGGTACAAAAAAAGAGACATTTTTCCATAGATCAAAACATGTAGGGAAAAGGTAGAGAAACACATTTTCCCATCTATTTCCAATGGCTGAGGATGTGGCAGTTTGGAAGTAAACACCCAGACCAGTGGTTATCAAACATTAGCTGCAACAGAAACACCTGACTGATTGCTGAAACTGATTGCTGGCACCATCCCCAGAATGTCGATCCAGTGGATCAGTTGTGGTGCCTGATTACTTGTATTTGTAATATGTTTCCAGGTGACGGTGTTACTGCCAGCTTGGGACCTTTGGGAACCACATATGATGTTTGTTATCTCTCTTAAGATCAATGATACTCAAAGTGTGATCCCAGGGCCAGCATCTTCAGCATCCCCTAGAACTTGTTAGAAATGCAAATTCCGAGGCGCCACCCCAGACCTTCTGAATCAGAAACTCTGGGGTGGGCCCCCATGGTCTGTGCCTTAATAAGTGAATCTGGTGCTTTCTAATGTTTGTGAACCACTGATCACTCGTGGCTGCACATTATAATCATGGGGCATTTAAAAATCATTAGCACCATACCTGGGTTTCACTCTTAGACATACGCTTTTTTATTTTTATTTTTTTAAATGCAGCTCAGGCATGGGAACCAAAGTGCTAGAGCAATGCTTCTCAAACTCTTATGAGCATACTAATTACTTGGGGATTTTGTTAAAATGCAGATGTTGATGTGTATGTAGCCTGGGGTGAGACCTGAGATTCTGCATCACTCACAAGGTCCCTGTTACTGTGGCTGATGCTACTGCACCCCCAACCATGTTTTGTGTTGGGTCCACGGCCCTGGGAATGCAGGAGGAACAATAATATGGCCGCCAGTCCACCATCTTCCCTTACCCAGGACTTTCTCGCCAGAAGGACATCTGTTAAGGACACATCCCCTTGAGTAAACGCTATGCAAGAAAGGGAAACCAGCCACTTTGAGACTTTCCAACCCCCAACCTCTAACCTTACCAAATATGGTTATGAGCCCCCGCCCTGCCTTGGCCCAATAAAAACTCACTCAACCCCTTCCCGTTCGCGACTTCCCCGACTCTCCTGTCCTGAGTCACAGAACTTCTCCCGTGGGCGCCTTTAATAAACCTTGCCTTGTGCCTATCTCACCTGGTGTCATGTGTATCTCGCCTGTAAAACTTTACATTTTGAATGTGGGATCTAGATGTAACTCTACTGTCCCCCTGCCTCCCAGCACAATGCTTTGGCACTTGACACCCAGCGTCTGAGGGGTGGGCTTTATTCTGGGTGTCCCTGAGAGTGTAATCAACATGGATGAGAGTCCCTGAGAGTGTAATCAACATGGATGCCTCAGAGCCTCTTTTCTCCCATCTTGCAGCTGATTGTTCACCACCTCTAAATTCTGTGGTTTTAGGGCTTCCTTGTAGAACAAAAATGTTGACCAGGTAGACAGCTGCAGCCCTCCCGCTCCATTCAGAATCCCCTCCCTGCCAGAACCAGCCCCTCCGACCCCATTAGACCTTCCCTGCTCTTGATCACTGCCTTTGCTTTCTTTATTCCTTGTCTACCTGGGCACAGGAGCCATGACTCATACTCCTCCCCACGCCCCCCCCCCCCCAAAAAAAAGAGCCAAAAAGGAACATCCTAGATCTTCAGTGACCTTAGAGGGTATAATTTCTTTGTGGTATTGTGATACTGTGATTTAAAAGAAATAAATATTGGGTCTTCAGATGACTAAAATATACTTCACGTACATACCGGTCTTTGTCCAAAGTTCCTGGCTCCTAAAACCCTGGGAATTTCTTACGTGAAGAAAGAAACAAAGGTATCTCTTGTTATGTTAATGAGGTGACTCTTGGACCCCACCTAAGGGTGGAGTCCAGTTGCCAGGAGAATCAATGAGGTAATTAGAAGGTTGGAAGTTTCAGTTCAATTCCCCTGACCTCCTGCAGATGGAGAGAAGCCAGAGGTTAAAACAACTGGCAATGGCCAATGATTTAACCAATCATGACTCTGTACTAAAGCCTCCATAAAAAAACAAGAAAGATAAGGTTCCGAGAGCTTTTGGGTTGGTGAACAAGTAGATATTTGGGGACAGTGGCAAACTCAGAGACAGCATGAAAGCTCCATGCTTTCCCCAAACCCTGACCTGTATATCTATTCCAAATGGTTGTTCTTGAATTATATTCTTTTATAATGAACCCATAATCTAGTAAGTAAAATGTTTCTTTGAGTTTTTTTAGCTGTTCTAGCAAATTCATCAATACTGAGGAAGAGGAAGGCGCCAGGTGGCTCAGTCCATTAAACATCTGCCATTGGCTCAGGTCATGATCTCAGGGTCCTAGGATCGGCCCTCGTTGGGCTCCCTGCTCAAAAGGGAGCCTGCTTCTCCCTCTCTCCCTGCCCCTCTCTCCCCTCCACTCCCCTGCTTTCTCTAAAATAAATAAAATCTTAAAAAAGAAAACAACAACTGAGGAAGGGGCCATTGGAACCTCTGACCTGTAGGCAGTTGGGAGCACAGGTAACAATGTGGTGTGAGACTGGTGTCTGAAAGATGGGGTGAGGGCAGTCTTGTGGGACTGAGCCCTTAACCTGTGGAATCTGATGCTGTTCCAGTAAAGGGTATCAGAATTGAGTTGAATTCTTGGACACTCGGCTGGTGTCTGAGAACTGTTTGTTGGTTTGGGACATGTCCCCACCATGTTGGAAATTGAGTCTCAGGACAAAAAAGAAAGTACATAAGATGAATCACTCTCTTTTACTCGGGCCTGGTGCAACCTCCTACATTTCTGAGCCTCTCCACAGAGGGAACACTATTAACCTAATGTCAGTGAGCAAATGAACTTCAGGAGATCATATGGCTTTGCATTCTGTATATTTATGGATCAGGCATAGGGCTGACTTCTTTATTTTTCCAACACTGGTATGACCTAGGGAATACAGAACAAATGTGAGAATTTAGGAATGGGGTAATTTGTCATTCTCACCATTTTCAGCCACAGATTCCGGGCTGCAGTACAACGAGACTGAAATTTTCAAGGGTCATTAATGCCTCAACTGCATGGTTGAGCTCACATTAACAGGAGAGATAATCTACAGATAAATCACAGGTGATGATGGGAAAGTCTGCCTTGCTTTCAGGTGCATGTGGACAGACCTGCTTATCTCTTAGAGAGAGGCATGGCTAAAACTCTCCATGACAGTGGCTTTCCAAGTATGGCCCCAGCAGTATCTGTTACCCAGGAGCTGGTTAGGGGACCATCTTGGAGTGACCTTGTCTTAGTAAGTTGGTTATATACAGAGCAGAGCTGAAACTGAACACATTCTACTCGGACAAGAAAAAAAAAAAATCTTACCTCCACCAGCTCCATTCTGCTGAAGGGTCAAGACTTAAACTTATTACTTAATGACATTTTAGTTTTTTCTGAATTCTTCTCAGAGCCCATATCCTTTGGGCATGGTTGACTTGGTCCCACCTTGGTTCTCTTGTGGCCAACAGTCCTATTGTTTCCCAGACACTTGTCTCTCCATCCCTCAGCTTCTTCAGCTGGGTCACCTTACCCCAAGCCAAGATAGCCTCATGGCAGTCTTGCTGGCTCTCTATTCATTGTTTTCTTTGCCCTTGTGACATCTTCTGGGTCTTCTGGTTTCCATGACCATGTTCTGTGGCTGAAAAATAGGGGAAGAAAAGTAATTTTCCCTCTACCCTTATGTCTTTTGTGACTGAAGCCCCTCATAAGAAAAAACAGATTAACAAAAGAGAGAGAGAAAAAAAGGAAGTTTAACAACATGTATACCTCTACATACATTGGAGATACCCAAGAAAACTGAGTAAGTCTCCAAAATGGCCCAATCCATTCCTTAAATACCATCTTCAGCTAAAGACAAAAAAAAAAAAAAAAAAAAAAAAGATATTGGAGGGGGTGCGGGTTGGGAGGCCAGTCATGGGAGGTGACCAGAAAAACAGTGTAAAGGAGGGAGAAGTTGTTATGCAGATTTTAGTCGTGACTTTTCCTCTGATAGGAGCTTCTTGTGATTTTAAAGTCTTCTTTCTCTTCCTGGGACAGAGAGGGAAACACTCTGGCAAATGGAAATTTCCCTTATAAATGTAAATTTCCATTATAAATGTGTCAATTCTACTCTGCTTTCAGAGTTTCTCCTGTGCCTAATGGGTCTTAGAAGTAATCAGCTTAAAATTATCCCAGTGCCAAACAGGGGTGTTTTGGGGTGGTTTATTCTGCTCCCCTTCAGCTCCATAAAGGAGCTTCTGGATAACTAGTAAATGGGTTTGAAGAGACCAGGTGAGTACTACCTCAGTCCTCTCTCTTCTGTACCCCATACTCACCCTCCTCTTTGTGACTGCCATGGTTGCACTCTGTTGGACGTGGCAGTAGGCAGTAAACCTAATTATGTCTGGGGGACCTACAACTGTCTCCTGGGTCTACCTTAAAACCAAACACTCATACTGCTTATCAGAGTGTTTCTTCCACATTTCCTGCCTTTCCCTTCAGGTTATATCTCAGGAGGGAAGGAGAGAAGAAGCACTGGCATTTTACCTCTTGGCCTCCCTCCAACTATAGTCCTTGCCCCTACCCTTACCAAGCACTTTCTTTACCTCTCCAGTGGGAGGTCTATGACATATTCTTGATGGGGCATTTATCAGGAACAGGACCAGTTCCTAGGTCATGTGCCAAAATGGATGCAGGGAAGCAAAAATGCATAGCAGGATGAGGGGTCTTAAATGCAAAGTCCTATCTCAATTATATTTGTTCTATGAGTACAGGATACATAGGAGTTACTGTCTTATCTGAGCTCCCCTTATCCTAGGACTTAAGTAGAAACTGAAAACATGGGATCTACCAAAAAGAAATAGGGGTAGGGATTTGGGGGGCGGGGGTGGAGGGTTGGGTTGCTGCATGACTACTACCAAAGCATTTAGAACTGGAAATAGAGATTATAATAGTCTATGTGTTTGTGTTTATCTACATAGCAGTAGGAAACCACTGGTCATTTGGGACAAAAAACATAGTCTTATGTTGGAATAATGCCTGCTTTATGTACTCTATATTCCCAGTGCCTGTGTCTGGCACATAGTAACAGTGAGTATGCAGAATGAAGGATGGAAAGGCAAATGTGAGGAGAAGGAGAGAGCTGGGCAGACTCAGAAATGAGTGAAATAACTAAAACTGCTTTAGCAGTGTGAATAAGAAGGTCATCCTAGAGCATGGAGAATACATGGAGAATATACATCCCATCACTCCAACCATCTCCTCTTAAGATATACAGAAGACTTGGTCCAGGAAGAATTCTGGTAATAGCCTAGACATAAACAACAGACCCAAAATGGAGTCGCTTATGCTAAGTCTCACAACACCAAACCAAGACTTAATCATTGGCTTGGTTCTCCCAGAAGTAGAACCTTAAAACAGTCAATCAGGAATCACTAATGAGATCATCTGTCTGATATATCCCTGTCATCCTCTAAGGGAAAGTGACCTTCCAATATCCATCTTCTGTTTTTGCCAGTATATTTTTCTTGCTTCTGCTCCCTTGTGCCTACAAAATCTTTCATTTGGTTTAACTCCTCATGGTTCCTTTCTGTCTGCTAGATGTCTGCTAATTCATGAATCAATTTTTTCTCAAATAAATTTAAAGATTTTAATATGCCTGTTTATCTCCTCATGGTATCCTACTAGCCCTGAGTTTTTAACCAATTCCGCTCTTATTTCTCCTTTTCCTTTTGTGAAATTTTTTCCTACTGCCCAGCAAATTGCAGCCTCAAGATAACAATATTTCACTTAACATGAAACACCAGTTTTTAATAAATCCATGTGATTGGAGATGCTCTGTTTAAAAACACATTCAGCAAAATCTAGAGGCTTGAGACAATGTGTATCCTACCTCTTTCCAGTAGACTGAAATCATACATCCCACATCCTTATTTCACCAATTAAAATGACACATTAATCATCTTCCTTCTTTTTGTTCTTCTTATTTCATGTTACTCTGACTCCTCCTCATTTCTCTGGCGGATGCTGCTGGGACCATCAGAAACATGCCCACATGAATCCTATATGCTTCCACTAAGCTGCGTAAAATGCATCCATGGACCACATGAAACACCTCCTCACAGCTTCCATATGTCCCAGCACAGTGAGCACCAGGCGGCCTCTGCCTTAGGCGGCATATTGAAGTAGACTCTTGTCTTCAGGGCTTCCAGAACTCACTTTTGTTCCCCATCTGTCTCTCTTCTCCCCACTAAGTGAACCCCCACTTAACCAAGCTCTACATCATGCTTTGCAAATTGGCAGTTCTCCACCATAAGGTCTCAAGTAACGTTTTACTATTGTGGCAAAGTAACTAACCTTCTCTTTCTTCTAAGCAGGGTGGTTAGAGAAGGAGTCTGGGAATTAGAAGCAAGTCCTAGTGCTTGCATGTCAGCTAGGCTCTGGCTGCAAAGTCACCATATACCAGAAGTAATGTTGCCTAAACAGTAGGCCTCCAGGGTCGATGGGGGCTCTCTGATGATATGGCAGGTTGTTTTTCTCATGACTCTCTTGGTCATCTTCTTGTGGTCACAAGCTAAAATGGCAGCTCCAATCGTGGAGTCCTCATATGACACTGCTCAAAATGAGAAGAGGGGAGAGGGCTTCTTTTTGTACCATCTTTCTGGGAATCAAAGAACCCTTCTTCCCTTAGCAGATTTCCCTCTCAAGTCCTAGACTCCACAATGGGATCATGAAACCACACCCTGGCCACACAGGAGCTCATGAATGTGATACTCAGACAAGGCTCTGTGTTAGTCATGACTTTTATTTTCTGTGTTCTGATGTTTGGACATAGGGACCCTGGAAGTACTGCCCCTCCCAGGGCTAGTCAACTGTTAGAGGCAGCAAACAATTTACCCACTTGCCAAATGCAGATCAACCAATCCAGAGCCTATACACTATCCCCTTTATGGGACTCTTATACTCAGGCTGCTCTTCTCCTACCCTAATCACCCCAGGGCCAGGCACCAGACAACTAGGGACTACTCCTGTAACCCAGAACCCATTGAAACTATTCAAGTTAGCCAATCCTAAATCTGCTCACCCTGTCTTGCCTGTTCCTTCCAACAAAAACCACAACAAAGCCTCTTGCCCACAGCTCTCCCTTCTTTCTCCATCTGGCTCTTGACTGACCTTGGTAGTTCTCCACATGTCCCTCCCTGCATGGTGTGTCCCTTCATCTTAGAAACTGTGAGTAACAAACTATCTTTTAAAGGATAGCTGTCTCCTAATCTGTTGGCTTTACTGAAGCTGAAATTTCCTGTGAATACACTGTGTTTTAGAATAAATTCTGCTGGCAACAAACCTTTCTAGAAGAGTTTTTGTCTTCCAGGGGAAAATAACGAAAGAAAGTCTCTCTTTCCTTCTTCTTTTTTTTCTTTCTTTTATCTTTTTCTTTTCTCTTTCTTTCTTTCTTGATTTTATTTCTTTATTTGAAAGGGAGAGAGCACAAGCAGGGGGATGGGCAGAGGCAGAGGGAGAAGCAGACTCTATGCCAAACAGGGAGCCCAATGTGGGATTTGATCCCAGGACTCTAGCATCATGACCTGAGCTGAGGGCAGGTGCTTAACTGACTGAGCCACCCGCGTGCCCTCTCTCTGTTTCTATATAAAAGATTTGGTGCTAGTTATCTATTTCCTCAAAACAAATTACTCTAAGACTTGGTGGCTTAAAACAATACTGGTTATTTTATTATCTCTCGTGTTTTTTGTGGGTCAGGAGTCTGAGCAGGATTCAGATGGGCAATCCTGGCTTTGCATCACTAATGTCATCACCCTCAGGCATGCCTGGAGCTGCAGTGACAAGGGGTTATGACTGACGCTTGGTGTATGTGTAAGCCTTTTCCAAGGGAAAGTTGGGCAGGCTGACTGACGCTTGGTTAGTCACCGTGCTGTGCACAGGTATTATCTCAGTGAATCTTTTATATCCATCTTTTGAGATAGATATTATTTATTACCGTGATTTTACAGATGGGGACATGGCCTCATCCAGGGTGTGCAGCTGGTAAGTGGTGACATCGCTGAGCATAGCAACCCCCTTCCTTCCCTGTCTTTCTCCATCACATTACTGCATGTTGATGTCTTTATAGGACATGCAGATGTTTGAAATAATCTTGTACATTCATCGTGTCTTTTGCTAATTTGTCTCAGTTCCCATTGGAATCCCATGTCCTTGAGAGCAAGGTTCTTGGGAGCATTGTTCTTGCTGTTCATTTCTTTACCCCAGAGCCTAGAACAGCCTCTGGCACATTGCACGTGTTCAGTAAATAGTCACCGAAGAAAGCACAGAGCTTGGATTTACTCAGTAGAATGTCACTTGGACAGCACAAGGAGTCCCCACCTGCAGTAACTCCAGATCCTAGAAACTGCCCCCCCTGCCCAAAGGTTATTCTTCTACCTCAACTCTTTGGCAAGTCCCTCATCTCATCCCTAAGCATTTCTCTGGGGAAGCTTTTAGCGGCTTGCTCCTCCCCATGAAGCCTTGTTCTCTCCTTGTCAGGGCTCCAGATCCACTCATACAGCTCTGTATTACTGAGGCTACATTACGCTAAATCCCGTGGGAGGACAGGTGTTTGTGCTCCCAAAACTTGGCAGTCACAGCTGGAAATTCAGAATCCATCTCTACTGTTTTCTCTTCTCTTTTCTTTCCCTGTCTCTCATTCTCAGACTCACCTCCAGTCAAGCTGTGGCAATATGGCTACTTATGGCCCACAATCTCCAAGAACCCAAGACTTTCTCCTTTACCCAGGATATAGGAAGCAGCCTGCCCAACTATGCATTCATAGGCAATAGACATATGGCTTATCAAGAAATTAAAGCTCTTCACCCCCACTATTTTCCCTTGGAAAAATCTACCCAAAAAGGCTTACACTAAAGACCCATACAGACACATAAACACACACACATACACCACACACACACACACACACACACACACACACACACTTATATTCCTTGAGTTTTATTTAAATGTTATTTTATTTCCTGGATGGCTTCAGTTTCTCCATGCAGCATTTGTAAGTGGGGAGGAATGGCATGGCCCATTACTTTAGAGGCCCAGAGAGAGGAGATTCTGGCCCCCTCTCCTTCCAAAATACAGAGTAGTGTGGGGATCAGCATCCTTTTATGACAACAGAGCTGGAGGCCTGTGTGTGAGTGCATCAGTGACTGTGACACCATAACCTGGGTAATAATTGTTTTTGTCCTCATCATAAGCCTCTAATCCAGCCTCACTTCCCATATGATGGGGAAATCTATTTTCTTTTATTATTTTCACTATGGAATCGGGGTTCCTAGGCCATGGTAAGACATACTTCTTACACATCATGTTGTTGTAACAGAATTTTAAAAACTATACTGAGTTTCCTTAGAACCAGACATTTTTTTTTTAAAACAAATGGGCTTTTTTTTTAAAAGAATTTATTTGACAGAGAGAGATCACAAGTAGGCAGAGAGGCAGGCAGCGAGAGAGAGGGAAGCAGGCTCCCTGCTGAGCAGAGAGCCCAATGCGGGGCTCCATCCCAGAACCCTGAGATCATGACCTGAGCCTAAGGCAGAGGCTTAAACCACTGAGCCACCCAGGTGCCCCAGAACCAGACATTTTGGTGGGAGAGACAGATCAAGATTCTTTGTGGGCAGGCTGAGATGGCCATCCATAGAAGGTGTGGTGGTCAGTTGTCTCCTGACTGTTAACACCTCACAGCCTGGTCTTTCTGGAAACAGCTCATTGAGTGAACTGCTAGTTTGCTCACTCCGAGCTTCCTGTGGTGGTCATTCTAGAGGACACCCATTTGCTGCTGCCGTCCCTCTGTTGGATCATTATGGCTCCCAGTCCAAGGAGGAACTTTGTGGAGAATCCTGAATTCCAGAGCTTTCTGAGACATGCTGAATAGATTGTGTTAGACCCTGCAGGCAATTGCTTTTCATAGAAAGTCTTATGCCAGAAAAAAAAAAAAAAAAGAGCATAAATCCAGCTGAAGCATTTCAAAATCTGTAAGCAGAATAAATTCCAGACCAGGGTCATGGAAGAGTAATTCTCTTCAGACGTAATGGTCCTCACTAGCAAAATGTGTTCCCCTTCATATGCAGAAAAATGGAATCACTGAAGGAAAGAGCTGGAAGGGTCTTTGAAGATCATCCAACACGGCCCCCTCATTTTCTTTATGATTTGAAGAGGCAGAGCATTTCTCCAAGGCTACAGTGTGTGAACTAGTTGCAAAGCAGAAACTGGAACTCAGGGATCCTGACTCCTGGTCCAACAAATTCTTATTTTGCCAATTAGCCCACTGACCTAGGAACTGTGATATTACAACACATTAGGGAAAAAAGAGTCAGGGGAGGGAGTGCTTTCAGAAAAATCCGATTCTTCCACTCTACACTTGAGCAACTTACTCTAGGCAGAACAACTAATACTTCAAGGGGATGTCTTCACAGTCCCAGTCTGGTGCTCTTTCTCCAAACAAGGCTAATTGGACCTTCCTTCTGACCAACATGTCTGCATTCTTGCCTTGGTAGAATGGGGAGCTAGAAAGAAGTAGGTGCTGAAAGTTCAAATGACTTCAGGAACTAGTCATACATAGTCCACATAAAGGAGAAAAACGGGTTGAATAAATACAAAGCAATTCAAAAGAAGGAATTATTGGGTAGAAACTGAGTCTCGTCTTCTCCTCTTAGTACCAAGTACTTGACCACAGACTGATAATGACAGGTAAAAGTAATGTCCAGACAGACTGATGAAGTTAAGCAAGGTCAGGTAAGGACCAAAGCACCAGGCAGGTAAAAGTATTAAGTTCTATGATAGAGAGTTAAGAAGAGAGAAACGGGTGCATTAGAAAGCAAGCATTCAGTGTTTCATAGAGTCCAGACATCACAGGTCAGGAGAGCAAGCTAAGAGACTGGGGAAGAGAGAGGCAGGAAGTCAGATGGGAGTTCTGGGCAAAACAAAATAACAAGCTCAGGTTAAATTATGGACCAGAAGAGGGGCATCTTAGCAAGAGACCCAGGAGAGCACCACCAACACCAAAGACTCCATACTGAGGCAACTGATTTTGAATGCATGGCTTCTCTTCAATACTTCTACCCAAGGTCGTAATTTTGCTTCTGAATATGGGAACAAGTAAGGCAAAAACTGGAAGCCATTGCACATGTGAGGATTAAGCACCAGATGAAGAACAGATACACTGGGTAATGCTAGCAGTAGACATATTGGAAGCCCAATTAATTAGCAAAAGCTTGATTTGGTGAGTGTGCAATTAGAGAAAAGGGACGCATATCGTACTAAAGTTGGAGACTGATGGAATTGCTGCCATCTGTCACAAGCTAGGGAATGCCGGGAGAGAGTTTAGCTCACATTTTGGTCAGAGCTAAACAGTGCTTTCTGGTTCTATTTTTCATAGATCAAGGAGGAAGCCTATAAGTTCATGTCACCTACTTGCTACGCCCAGTCTAGCATCCAGCTTCAAGTGATTGGGGCCTCAAGTGATTGTTTTAGGTTTCTAGTACCATAACATATCACTATTAACTGCATAGAGACTCCCTTCGAAGGCTTAAGGAGGAAGCTGAATAATTATTCTCAGACAAAAAAAGGAAGAAGTCGCCTGTAGGTGATAAGCTCTCAGAAACAGATGTCTTAAGGCTCTCAGGTGTATGCTGCTAGGAACAGAGTTCAGTCAGATTTGATTAAGTGAACTAATTAGCAAATTTATTTTCATTACTGACACAGTAATTTAGTTCTAGCCTGCAGAGGACTGAAATATGTTTCCAGCTTGAAGAAGGCTGTGAATATTCCCATTTACCACAGACTAAGATTCATAGTTAATTGGGATACTTTATGGTTCTCTGGTGGGAAATAAATCTAAACAAGAAAAAATGTGTATATTAGCAACCATTTTTTCCCCAACAAGTTAATAGCCCTCGGAATTGTGCATCCTACATAAAAATGATTGTGCATTCTACACAGCAATGATTATTTTATGAGAAAATAAAGCCAAAGAAAAAGTAATAGTCAAGTAGGCAATTTTTCAAATGCTGTACACAAAATAGTCAGAGATTGTTAAATTATGTACATTTTCTCTAACTGTAAAGCTTTTTTTTTTTTTTTTGGATACATCCTAATAGAAAACTTTGCATTAAGTAAAACAAATTGGAAAGTTACTGAAGAAACAGGTTTAGGGTTTGACCCTTCCTTACTTGGGATTACCTCTTCACTGTCTCAGGGAGAATTATTTTCTAGAGAAACGAAATATAAGCAGATACACAGGGGATTGTCTTCCATGGAAGATGGAGTCTTACTGAGAGGACCCTTGATGGGCTTGGGAATTCAAGACCAGGAATAGAGCAATATTGGTTACATTGTTCCATATAAGCATTAAGCAAGAATTTGGAGTTTTGAGTACAGTTCATTTTATTTATATTTTAATTGGCTGTTACATCTCTCAACACTCTTCTACTCTATAAATTATACTTCCATATCTTTTCTTTTTCTTGCAGTTATGTGTTGAGGATACTAGGTCCTTTGTCCTGCAGAACTTCCAAAACTTTGTATTTTTCTGCCTGCATCTTGGTGATGTTGGATGTTATCTCCTAAATTTCCTGAGATTTAGTAGTCAGATGTGGAGACATGGTCAGATTCAGGCTTGATTCCTCCCAACCCCCCACCACAAGTCTACCTCATGGGTGGTCGTGTACAATTCCATCAAGAGGTGCATAACATCCTCTCCCTCTTTTCATGATGCTAGCAGCCATTGGTGGTCATTATCTACATCAAGTATGGGAAACACAAGGGGAAAATCCAATCTCCTGCCTTTATTTGCAAGTTTTATTGGAATATAGCCACACCCATTGGCTTATATATTGTCTTTTGCTCTTTTGTACTATAATAACAGAGATGAGCAGTTGTGACAGAGACCATATGTCCTACAAAGCCTAAAAAGCTTAAAATAATTACTTGCTTGTTCTTTATAGACTATGTTTGCCTGACCCCTGGTTTAGAGCCATTAAACTATTAGGGTATGAAAAATGGTGACATTCAAATTTGTCATTCACTTCTCACTTATTAGCTACAGTGTTCCTATTAAAAACTCCATTTGTCAACTCTTGGTTATGGCAGATTGTGTAGGAAAGAATTCTTTCCTTTTTTTAAACTTGTTTTAAAAAAGTATGAAGTTGTCTTCTAGCATCCTTTTAAAGGTGTTCAGGAAGGTTGTTTCTTTTGTTTTATTTTGTTTGAGAATTGTTAAGCTCATAAACTAAAATATATTTGATGTGCTTCAAATCATCCCAGTTATTATTACCCTTTTTGATGATCAAGCTGCCTCTTCTTTAGCCAGTGGGAGCCTAGACCACAGACTGAGTCTTTTTTTTTTTTTTTTAATGATTTTATTTGAGAGACAGAGAGCACAGGCGGGGGCAGTGGGAGAGAGAGAAGCAGGCTCCTCGCTGAACAGAGAGCTGGATGCATGGCTTGATTGGGATCAAGACCTGAGCTGAAGGCAGACACTTAACCGAGCCACTCAGGCGCCCCTAGACTGAGTCTTTATAACACAACCTCAAGAGTCTTGGATAGGTTTCTTGCTTTCTGAAACAACCATTTCAGACTCATCTTGTATTTTTCCTGCCTTAGTCCTGAAATCAGCCATTTCTCTAAGGATCCTCTACTGGGAATAGTGTTGAGAGACCTCAGTCTGGGTGCCAATTGCTAAGGGGTTGGTATTGTTCCTAGACCTTTTCAGTGGACAGAGCTAGAAGATATGTATTCCTTAAGCTACAATATGTCATAAGTTCAGAACCATACCTCCGATTTAAATTCAAAACTACAGGGTTTTACTTAAACTTTGTTGATCTTACACATGCCTATCCTTTCAACCACATGGATGCTCCCCACTCTAATGGACCCCCAACACAGTTATACCTCTCATGTATTCCAAGCTATAGCAGTCTCTGCATGACTATACAAACTCTACCACCAGTTGTATGATTCCTAAGAAGTTACTTTTCCCTGTTTAGTCCTTAGTCCATATGACATCATATGACATAAAATCACATAAACTGTTTCTTACTGAGTGGACTACATTACCAGTGTAGTCATAGTGATTTTCATTTTATTTTACTTTTGATATCTAGGAAAAGGTTTTTACTTAGTTTTGTCTTTTAATTATGTAAAATATTTGCGTGACTCTAAAGTCACATCTAAAAAACAAGATGTAGTCACATAACTCTTATCTTAACCCTGCTCTCTTCCCCTCTTATAGGTAATCATTACAGAAAAAGTTATGGTTTGTCCTTCTTTTTGTTTTGTTTAGAAAATTGTTCTTTTCTAAAAATAAGCAAATACGTTTAAAAAAGATAAATTGTAGAATGATATATATGTGTGTGTCTATTTTTAATTTTTTTTTCCCTTAATGTTTCTTTGAGATTGCATCATAGTAGGATGGACAGTCTCTGAAAGGGAAGGAGGATGGAGGTGGTGGGGGATGGGAGAGGAAAGACCAACAGATGAAAGAGAAATAAAGCCAATAATATAACATCTTCCCATGACCACCATGCTTGCAGTGAAATATTAAACTGAGATATACATTTGTTTACTCTTCTTGCTTCTCCCCTCCCCTCTCTGCTCTCCCTCCCTCTCTTTCCTTCCTCCTTCTCCACTTTCTTCTTCCTTCTTCCTCTTCTTCCTTTTCTCCTCCTCCTTCATCTGTCTCTCTCTTTCTTTCCCTCTCTCTCATTAAGAAGCTGAGGCTAAGTTCTGGGTGTGGAGATGCAGATCAAAACAGAGAACATGTTAGGAGAGAAGCTGACAGGTCCATGAGTATTTATGTCCCTGGGAATTAGGAGAACCGGGAAGTATCATAGGCGTTCATAAACCAGGCATTGCAAGCTGATTGCACCCTCTCTGTGAGGGATAAGGAGGCCCATCTGACATATGGGTCATACCAGTAAATCTTCCATCTGTCCCTGTATCTTTCTCCCCTGTGTAAAAGCACCAGCAAGTCTTGCTTGATCCTCCAACGTCTGCTTCGTGGATGAAGGCCAGCAGCCTCTTGCGGTTATGCTGGGTGAGACTTTGACACCGGCATATAAATAGTTGAACTGACTAAGATCAATGAATGAATCACAGCATCAAAGCAGCAACAGGGTCCTCAAGGCATAACCAAGCCCCAGTTAACCTCAGCCTGAACATGCCAGACATTGTTCCAAGGCATAATTTTTCTTTGTAACAAAGCCAAGAATGTGGGCACAGTGGCAGTAACTTGGTACTCACATTGGTTTCCCACAAAGTAGATATTCCAAGGCAGTGATTTGGTCAAGTAACACATTTTAAGTGTGCTTTTCCTAAGACATCCAAAATAGTTCATGCTGTTCGCTGACAACCCTGTTCCTTCTAAGTGGCACAGAATCCAAAAGGCAGGGGCTGGGGGTAAACTTCCCAACCCTCATATTTCTTAGTCAAAGACAAAAATTCTTTCTCAGCTGGTGTGTGGGTTTTTTTTTTTTTCCAATTCAAATCTATTGTTCTGCTACCAATTCTCCAATTCTCTGATACCAACCAAATATCCTACAATTTAATTCAATTCTGACACTGAGTACAGACACCAGAGATTAAGGGCTCAGTCCCACAACCCTGCCCCCACTTTAAATGCCAGCCACAAAGAGGTCCCTAGGCCATCTTCACTTCTACCGAACTGACTACAAATCTGGGGTTTCCAGGATCCTTACTAAGGTTTGACAATTTACTAGAATGACTCAGACTCAGCAAAATGCTTTGCTTATGATTACCAGCTTATTAGAAAGGATACAACTCAGGGACTGCCAGATGGGAGATGCTTATGGAGTAGGTTACAGGGGGAGAGGTGATGAAGAGCTTCCAGGCCTTCTCTGAACCTGCCACTCCCCCACCACATCGATGTGTTCATCAACCCAGAAGTTCCTCCCAAACTTGTTCTGAGTTTTTTTGGCGGTTTCATAACATAGGCACAACAGTTTAAATCACTGACCATAGGGATGAACATATATTCTAGCCCTCTTCCCCTTCCCCAAGGTAGGTCCTGGACTGATAGTTCTAATCCTCTAACAGTGTGATTGTTTTTCCAGTGACCGGTCCCCATTCCAAAGCTACCTAGGGACCCACCTTCACTCTGCTAGCTTAAACTTAGGTATGGTCACCAGGGCTTGGTACAAATAACAAAGGACCCTCTTATCACTCAGGAAATTCCAAGACTTTTAGGAGGTCTGTGCCAAGGAACCATGGGCAAAGACCAACTATATACATTTTTTTATTATACTACAACTGCCAAACAACGTACTTGAACAACGTACTGAGGGAAGAGAGAATGAGGCAGAATGTCGAGTGGAGAGAGGTTCTTTAAGTCTTGGTGTTTCTGGCTTGGAGTCTACCATTTGGGAGGAGTCAAGAGCTAAGTAATTCAGAACGAGCCAAGGATCTAAGTACACATAGGCCTGGAATTTGTTGTTAGGTGGAAGTTTGGGAGTGTTACAGAACACAATGTCAACTGAGTGAATTTAAATAGCTAATTGACTTTATTCAATGATTCATATTGGGCAGCTTCCCATCTGACAAAAAGATGGTGTTTGATGCAAAATGGAACACTTTTATAGGTATTAACAGTTGGGACAAAGAAGTTATTAGCAAAAGAAAGGAAAGGATTGTTTCAGGCAAGGTCACCTTCCCCCTGGGGGAAGACAAGGGGTCCTATCATACAGGTCAGCTCACTAGTGCTGACCAGAGAATTCCAGATTAAATGGTTTAAATTCCACTTCTGGAAGAGGCTGAAACTGCAGTTAGGTTAGGTAATAAGTCTCGGTGGGATTTAACCTAAGTGACTCCATTTGGGCCTGTTGTTTCTGGTTAGCAGGAAGCAGTAGGGCTGGTGTCGGAACTAGGAGGGACTGACTATGAGAGAGCTCAGAGCAGCCACGTGGGGAGGACTCCTCCTCCTCTGACTCCCCCAAATCAGCAGCGATCAGGGCCCCAGAAGTGAGATCCAGGGATCATTAGGGAACAATCTTCAGCTGGACTGAAAATAAGACCAGGAAAGGAAAGAAAGGAGAGTCAATGCTACTGTAAGCTTCAGAACTGTGTTCTAGCCTGGTGGTTTTGACTTGTGTCTCTGTTAACAGCAAGTAGGTGGCTGGTTTCCCTAATACTGGAAATTTGGCCTTTTCTTCCATGAATCAACACATTTCATAACAGGAGGCCTTTCCCTTACTGCTAAGTGGTTTCAAGTTCCAAAATATTAAAGAAATATTGTTGGTTTTCCTGGCCACTGATGGATCTTAAACTTTCAACCTGATGCATGCAAGTGTAAAGTGCTAAATAATAACTAAATTGGGCTATTTTTAACTTTCTGTTCTGCTCATGCTTTATCTTCCTGAAGGACTTTGCCTGCCTTCTGGCCCTTTTTAGCAACTTTTTGCTCAGAGAGAAGCTAAGTTCGTACAGGTCCAAACAAAAATACTGGAACTATAGAACCACTGTAGAGATTTCACACAAACCACAACCCCTAAGGATGGTTTTAAACCTAAATACTTTTGACCTTAATAAAAACAAAAGAGGATAATTTGAAATTTTTTTTTTAATGAAGGTAGACTTGATAACTTACATAGTTAACTCACAAATTAGAGATTCCCAGAAAATGCATTGGCCAATTCTTCTAACTCTGCTGTTATTAGCTATACTTTGCCTTAAATGGTCATGACACATCATATTGTCAGCTTAAAACCCCGATCTCTTCAGTTAACCTTGGGCAGCGCTGATTCCACAGGGGGCCAATGGGGGAGGTCCCCTGATCCCAATCTTCTTGGGCAGAAATGAAGATTCACTGCTCACTGAGAAAATGGTCAAACACAGAACTGGTGGGAAGTCAGAATGCTGTGGAAACAGCATATGTCTCTAGTTTGTTTTAAGGGCTGCAGACAAAGACAGATAGTAGTTTTGAGGAAAATTAGTATCAGAGAATCAAAAAAAAAAAATTGAAATTCTAGTACCATGGGGATTAAGTAGTCATTGGTCCTCATTCTGAAATGTGAATTCAGGTGAGATCTTTAGCTTTGATGTTAACAGGGCAACTTTCTATAAAGTACCACATGGCTAAGATGGTAAGAAAAGGCTACCAGCCCCACCAGCCTTCAGCCCAGGACAAAGTAGTCCTGTTCTCCAGCCAGCTATCTGTAAGGACTTCTCTCTTGCACTCAGCTACAGACTCAAGATGGCAATCATTTCATTGACAACATAAGACAAATTCAGAGAGTAGACTCTTCTTGTCCTTATTTTGAGATGAAGCCCACAGTACACCTTTCAAAGCCCCAGATAGATATCCTTGATTATCTGCCCCATTAAAGTGTATCAGTGTCAGCATTTACAGATTATCTAACCAATGGTTTTCAAGCATTCCTGTGTATCTGGATCTCCTGCCCAGAATAACAGGGATGCGGCTGGGGATTAAAAAGATGATGATGTCAGGCCTCATCCTGGAAATTCTAATTCAATTGGTCAAACATAAAATAGGCATTTCCAAAAACAAACAAACAAAACAAAAAACCCAAAGCTTGGTGATTCTAACATGCCATCAAGATTGAAAATTATTTCATCTTCATTTTGAAGCAGAGTTTGAAGCTGAGAAAACCTCAGTGCTTTTCCAAAATCAGGCAGCTGAAAAGCAGAGAAGACCTCAACGCTTTTCCAAAATCAGGCAGCTGAAAAGGGACAGGGCTCTGATTCTATCTCAGGTATTTCTGACTTCAAGCTTCTTCCCCCACTGCCCCCAATATATTCATTGTACCATATGGCCTCAAGGCCGCTAAGTTGGAACCTAGATCCCAGGCCCCCTGAATTCCTGTCCAGTGATTTTCCTGCTATACCACATCCACATCCACTCTTTTCCTAGATCTTGACATGCTGGAATGAGACTCAACAGCAATCCCCCTCTCACTTAAATACTGAATAGGTTGTTCCAGAGACTATGAAGTCAATTTTCTTTAGCTTAAACATTAGCCAAGAGAATAGGGATGACCTACGTTAAATAAAACAGTCTGCGTTAAAATAAACAGTAGACTGTAGAGGAAGGGATCAAAGACTCAAAGTGGGAATGCGAGAATGTCTCTACTGTATAAGACCAGAAAATACACTTGCTGACTCTGGCTGTGCTGCTCAGGAGGGCCTGGAAGCCATGCCATTTACTGAAGTGATAAGGAAAACACTAGTGTGAGGGCACTGGGATTGTTGAAGAGCTCAGGGGTGGCTGTCCTCTGGAGGTAGGAGCTAACAGCAGGAGATGCTATTCGAGACCTGGGCTTCCTAGGAGCAGTAGAAATGATAAGATCCCAGACTAGTGGAGACCAGAAATCAATTACCAACCATCAGAAGCACTGTGGACATGGTCACCAAAAAGGTAGCAAGATCAGAATGTCAACCTAGAAGATAGTTCACAGATCATAGTACTCCTAAGGGCAAGAGTGTTGGGCAAGATTAGGGTATTGTATCATAAATACATTCAAAATACATCAGGCATGGAGGAACAGAAGACCTATCTCAGTTACTCCAAAGGAAAGTTCTCTTTCCCAGTTTTCAGAACTGAACCAGTTCTCAGTCCCCAAAACCATGACTGAAGAAGAGGTCAGATCCACATAAGCAAAACTATCCAACATCATGATAGATTTATATGGCATTGCTTCTCTGGTTCTTTCCTAAAGAAGACATTGGCTATTAATCCAGGCAAAAGCACACCGGGAAAAGGGAACACACACACCATTTGCATGTTGTGGGAAACAAGATTCAAACTGACACTGCCACCCAGGGACCCAAAAGCATCATGCTGGCCCCTATGGAACAACGGGCTAAGGGAGTTATGTACTAAGTGGAATACTGATCTAGGTGCACACTCACAGTACACTGGTTGCAGATACACTGGGTGTCAGGACGGCTGTCAGACTAAAGGGGGAGGGTCTCGGACTCGCGCAGGCGCAGTTGTGTGCCAGATTGCCAAGATGTCGTTCCCCAAGTACGAGCCGTCGCCTCTGGCTACCCTACCCTCTACCCTCGACCCGGCCGAATACAACGTATCTCCGGAAGCCCGGAAGGAAGCCCGGAAGGCGCAAGCCGAGCGGTTGGCCATAAGATCCCGACTTAAACGGGAGTATCTGCTTCAGTACAATGACCCCAAACGCCAAGGGGTTGCAGATACACTGGGTGCAGACGGGTGTATCTGCAACCAGTGAGCATTTTCACAGGTCTTGAATATATAATGGAAATTGACATATTAAGATGTTGGCAAAATCCTTACACTGGTTCCTTGACCAATAAACTCAAATTATACATTATAAAGAGCTATCATAGTAAAAAAGCCAAATAGAAACTCCGGAAACACCCCCCCCCCGACCCTAGACAAGACAGTAAATGTAAAACAATTACCATATCTTTGGGGGAATGGCAGATTTTTGTCACCCTCAAAGATTTCAAGGATGGAGGGGTAGCGATCCCGCAAAAACCAGTTGGATCATGGAAAATAACAGTGTACTATTGCAAACTTAACCACATAGTACAGCCAATTGCAGCTGCTGTGCTGGAAGTGGTATCTTTATTAGAGACTCTGGTAAGTGGCATGAAGCTATTGATCTGGCAAATGCATTCTTTTCAATACCCATCAAATAGGACAGAAGCAATTTGCATTCATATGGGATGAATAGCAGTATACATTCATGGTCTTGCCCCAGAGATATGTTAATTCTCTTTCTTTCTGTCACTATACTGTTGAAAGGATCTCGGCCATCTGGACATTCTGTAGAACACCATATTAGCCCATATTGCTGACATCGTGTAAGCTGGACCCCATGAGCAAGACATGGTAAAACATGCACTCTAGGTGGAGGGAGATAAACCCTACAAAGATTTAGAGGCATGATACATCAGTTAAATATTTAGGGGCCTTGTGTTCTGGGGCAAATGAGTCACCCCTTCCAAAATCAAGAGCATGTTATTTCTCTGTCCACTTCCTACTACTAAGAAAGAAGCACAGGATTTAGTTGGCTTCTTCAGGTTTTAGATGCAGCAGATTATACACTAGAGAATACTGCTCTGACCCATTATTTGATAATGCTAAAGGCTGATAGTTTTAGTGGACCCAGAGAAAAAGATCTCTGAAACAGATTCAGGATACAGCATGAACAGCCCTGCCACCTGGGATGCTTTGTAAAGTCTCTAACAAGTCCCAGTACTGTACTAACAGGGTTTCCTATAAAGTCTTGGGTTCCTGAATAATGCTATGCCATCTGCAGCAGAAAAGTATGCACCATTTAAAACACAAACAAGTGGATCTGCTAATGCTCTCTGATAGAGACGGAAAATCTAACCATGGGACATCAAATGGCCATGGAGCCAGAACTGCACATAATGAATGAGGTACCATCAGGCACACCAAGTCATGAGACTGAGAATGCCACTGCAAGATAGACGTAATATATTCTGGATTGAGCTGGGATAGGTCCAGAGAACACAAGTGACTCAGACACTAGACCTCCATGTCCCTTTCCACTATTATACCAATACTTCTCCCTCTGCTCATACCTTTGGCATCATGGATCATTCCCAATGTCCAACTGAGAGAGGAGAAAAATTCCTGCTTAATATACACCTGGAGTCAGTTCAGTAGGTGTGTGTGAACTGAAAATGCAATTCTGTGTGATAGTTCCACTTAGCGGTGGACCCCAAGAAACAGAATCAAGAAGAAATCTTCCCATTGGGAAGAGCTTCGCGTGGTACTCATGACCATCCACTCTGTGTTAAGAAATCATTGGTCTGAAGTTAGAATGTGGACTCATGGTCAATGGCAAATGGCTCAGCTGGTTGGACAATGGCCTAGAAGAAGCAAGGCTGGAAAAGAGACAGAGAGATCCAGAAAAGAAGCATATGGATAGATATATATGAATGAGAACCAAGTGTGATGATTTTGTATTGCATCTCATTCCCACCACAGAAAATCCACTGAAGAACAGGCACTAAGAACCCAACTGGTATGTTGACTTAGCCAGTTCATGACAACGAACCACTGTCCTTGGCCACTCCATTATTTAGACAATGAGCTTATGAATGGGGATGCCATAATAGTAGAAATGAAGACAAGACGTGGGCCCCCCCAACAAAGGCTCCCTCTCACCACGTTGGACTTTTACTACTGAATATCCAACTGCCAGTAAGAAAAGACCAAAGCTGAGTACCTCTATGGCACTATCCCATGGACAAGACCAGCTAGCTACTAATGGCTGTTCAGTTACACTAGGTCCCTGCTACTCTGGATTAACAATTCATCTAAACCAGGACTGACATGTATTCTCAATAGTAGCTTGCCTCTCCTTCCTGCAGCCAGCACCATTACTCCAAAAGCCTATGAAGGTCTTGATCCTGAGACCTGAAATATTGTATAGGATCTCCTCAGTCCAAGGGCTGGCAAAGGAAGACTGGCAGTGGGCACATGAACATAAGATCTACTGGTCTTACCACATACTGCATCACCCAGAAACTGCCAGCCTGGTTGAACAGTAGAATGAATGGCTTCTTGAAAAGTATCACTGAGGCATCGGCTTTGAGATGACACTTTCTAAGGATGGGACACTCCCTCTGGTGCTAGGTCTTCAGCAGAATGCATGAGTCCAGGCACCAAGCAATAGAAGTAGCTGCATCTCTTATAACTAATCATTCCCAGTGACCCTCTTGAGGAATTTGTGCTTTCTGCTTTTGAGTCTGCAAATCTCAAGGTCTTGGTTCCTAGGAGGCTTGTGTTTGCATCAAAGGACAAAGGAAAGAGTCTCCCTAGGCATAAAGCTACAGGTGCTATCTGGTCACTTTGGGTTTCTTGTGCTAAGAGACCAACTACTGCCAAAGGAAGTAGTTACCATGTACATCAGGAGGGACTGTGACCTGATCATTTTGAGGAGGTAAAATTGCTGTTAAATAAGACAATCAGGGAGGTGACCCACTGGCCATGTCTAGTTATCCCCATAAAGAGAGGAGGTAGGGAAAGGGACGATAAGATCAGGTAAGTCTTTGAGATAAAGTACAACAGCGGGTACAAATTCATGCTGTTCTTATAAGTTTTCCAAGAAGTCATGACCCATCGGAATTTGGGAGAAACTCTATGCAGATGGAGAGAATGTAAGAGTCAGAAACGCATAGCACTGAGTGATAAAATGTGTGAACTTAGTAGTTGCTTGGTGCCTTGGTGCCTGCAAAGTACTTGTGGCCAATAGTTGACAACTGTGACAGTCCCATCTTCCTTCTTGTGCTCCCATGGAGTTACAGCAGCTGACCCTAATGTGATTGCAGCTTTGATGGGAACCACTTTCTTCCACTAGTAACCCTGACTCTCAAGCCTCCCTCAGCATTTGGAAAGGGAACTACTACCTTTGGCTCTTGGGAACATAACCACCTCAGGCTGAGACTGTTAACCAAGCTTCAACTGGCTTCAGGGAAAATGTCCTTCCAGATCACAGGATGTGATCTGGTTTCCAGAGCCCAAGGAATTCAACCCCAATCTTCAATAGTGTTCTCATAAAGTGTGGCATAGTCAATCTCACAAGGATGTCGTTCATCCAGCATCTCATTCAGTTCAGTTCCTGCGAGTCTATCCTCCAGCACACTGATTCTCAACCAGAGATGTTTGCCCTCCAGGTGGACATTTGGTAATGTCTAAATACATCTCTGGTTGACACAAGTGAGTGGGGGAGGAAGGATGTTACCGGCATCTAGTGGGTAGAAGCCAAGGGTGCTGCCAAATATCCCATAGTGCAAGGGATATCACCACCGCATGCTCCCAATTAAGGATTATCTCGCCCCAAATATCAATAGTGCAGAGGTTGAGACAGCTTGCTTTAGCAAAGAAGCCTATTTTTCCAGCCACAGTCGCTTTCCAACAAAAGTCAGGATAAGATCACACATTGATCTCTCAAGAACACACAGCACATTTTAGGCACAGAGCAGCTTAAATCCAACTTAAGGAAAAAGAATTCTCCAATCCTAGGTTATGCTTGTCCTTAAAAAGATATACATAGTTTACTTCTTTAACAGAACATTTACCATTTCCTAATATGAAGCATTTGTATTCGGATTAGTTCACGTACCCTGGGAGAATTGGTTACATATTTGCTTCCAGTCTTTTCTGCTAGAGGGGTGTGTCTTCTCTGAAGATAACTTCTATCTTCTACCCTAACCACAATATGAGAGTTTACAAATTCCCCCCACAATAGTTTTTCAACTTCAAAAAGATAAAGCTTGGCTTCTACCAAGTTCCTATTCCATGCAGAAAAGCAGTTAATGCATATGAGTAAATTTGCATACACGGAATAATACCTAAATTTACTCACTCTTAACACACTGAAATACTTCCTACCAATTTTTTCCTCTACAGAAGACACACACATCAGAATCAATGTATTTTTAAATATGGAATTTAAAAAATCTGAGTGGTAATATGTAGTAGTCTCTTTATATTAATACTTTTGTAATTGTGGGATCGATTATTTTTATCCCTAAGTTATTAGGAAGAATACTTTACAAATTTCTATTTCTATGACTTAATACTTGGAACACTCATTTTTAGTTTCATTTTATTCTGGTGAGAAAAGGAGATAGGAGGAAAGTCTATGCTTTTTCTTTCTTTTTTCTTTCTTTCTTTCTTTCTTTTTTTTTTTTTTTTAGCATTTGAGATGTCTTTGTGACCTAAAATGTTAAATTAAAAAAAAAAAAAAACAACTATATTCTAACAAAAGCTGGATATTAAATTTTAGTTGTGAAAGTCATCAGTGGTATCTTATTTATTTATTTATTTAAATAATCTCTACACTCAAACTCACAACCCAGAGATCAGGAGCAGCATGCTTTCTCTTCTGACTGACCCAGCCAGGGGCTATTTCGTGGTACCTTATTGAGTAAATATTATTTCTGCTTATGCACTTAATTTCTGCTTGTTTGATCTGTTGTGAAGAGAGAACTATGTTAACATATTTTTAGAGGGGTTATTAACCCACTTTTTAAAGAGGTGTTATTAAATTTGGCTTGCTGTTAAAATTCTCTCATAAACGTTCATTCCATTCATCCAAAGAAGTGAACCTTTGCTCCCTCCGATGTTTCTGTCTGATGTTTAGGCTTGTCCCCCTTCTCCTTTTGTTTGAACGTAGCCAGAGCATTTTTGTCCAGTAGCTTACTTTGTGAATTCTGTCTACCTCTGTTTTGTGTGGTCTTTTACAGACAGTAACCGTCTAGATTTGGGGAAAACAACTTGGGAGTCTGCCTTTTTAAGAGGGGTACTGAACATCCCCATTTGTTAGCATAAAGTACATTTCATGTACAGACATAGTTTTGAACGTTTTCAATATTGTTTTTTGCTCTTGCATTTGCTACTCCTGTTTGCTCTATGGACCACATTTTCTTTGCTTTTACTTTCTTTGATGTTTATCTTTTAATATTTCAAAAGCCTTCTTTTCCTTGCATGAACTGACTCTGCGAGTCAATAAGGAAATAATCTCTTGAGTATAGTCTCCCACCCTCCATTCTCCTTAACATTTCTCAGTCTTTATGAATATTAGCTGATGTTTTAAGCTCAGATTTTTTTTTTCATGAAATCATGAATTTTACATTAAGCTTAAAGGAACAGATGTTTTGATTTTCGATTCATTTTTACAACAAGACTTACATTCATCCTTGGAGAGAACTAGGTAAATAAGGGCCACGTTTCCCCAGTTTTCGTGCTGAACCCCATCACATTTGTTGAAATGAGTCTACCATTGTTGAGATTGTGATGTTTTAGTATCCTCCAGTTAGCTGGATATAATCTTCAAAGAATTGTCGTCAGGGTGCCTGGGTGGCTCAGTGGGTTAAAGCCTCTGCCTTCAGCTCAGGTCATGGTCCTGGGGTCCTGGGATCGAGCCCCTCATCGGGCTCTCTGCTCCGCGGGGAGCCTGCTTTCTCTTCTCTCTCTCTGCCTGCCTCTCTGCCTACTTGTGATCTCTGCCTGTCAAAAAAAAAAAAAAAAGAATTGCTGTCTATTGATCTTTTTCAAGCTCTTATTTAATTAAAATATTTTTTATTGCCTCCATTTATAAAAGACAACTTGTATCTCCATAGTTTTTGCTCAAAACTCTACAGAGTTTTCTCCATAATTTATTTTATTAATTAATAAATTTTAATTTAATGGTTTAAATTATAATTTATGTAATAATTTAATTATTGTTAATAAATAAATAAATTATGACATTAACACTGCAGATGGGAACTGAGAGGCCAGACTGTTTTGTCTTTTTTTTTTTCTTTCATATATAACCTTTTCTTTTGCTGAAGTGCTTTCAAAGTGCATTGATTCTTTTAACTTAAACAATTATTCTATAATTTGAGCACCTGGGTGGCTCTGTCGGTTGAGTGGTCAACTCTCGATCTCAACTCAGGTCTCAGTCTCCAAGTTGTGAGTTCAAGACCCTTGTTGGGCTCCACGCTGAGTGTGGGGCTTATTTTAAAAGCAAACAAACAAACATTGCTCTAGAATTCAATGAGCATAGTTATACCGGTTCAGTTAGGCCTGCATGGGAACTTGGCAACGTGTATACAGATTTCTTTTTTAACTTAGAGAACCAAAGATTGATTTGTATTTTTCCTTTGATAATTCCTTATGTGTCATGGATTCTGGCCTTTTCTCCTTGTGATCTTTACTCATGCTCTTCCATACTTGTCATTTCTTCTCTCATCACTTCCTTTTGGACCTTTCCCTCTACCTCCTCTGCATGGATTTAATTTCTTTTGCAGCATCAATTATGTCTCCTTCCTTTTTTTTTTTTTAATCCCCAAAGTATAATTTCCAGCAGGTTTTCATCTAGCACCTCTCTATTCTGCAATCTGACATCTCTCCCCTTCATCTCTATCTTGATGATTGAACCTCATGAAGGAATAGAATCTGTAGCCACTCCACACTGGGCTTATTCCATCTGTGTCCTCCTCCCATCATTTTCTCAATTAGGCTCTTCCTCTCAGAACACATTGCATATGATCCGCCATCCCTACCACTTTATGCCAGTGCTTGCAGAGATTCAACCCTCAAGTAGGTTTCAGGAAGACAGGAGGAGAAATGGAGAGAAGGGGACTACTGTAATCTTGAAGAACCTCATCCACACAGCCATCCAGGCTTGTAGTTTGCAGTGATTTGGGACTGCTGATGGCATCTCTCCCTACCTTTGGGAGCCTTTGCTGGGTCTCCTTCTCACAACACTAAGCCTTTTCTCATCTCGTCTTCACCTGCCTTATAATTCAAGGATACCTCTCAAGACTCAAGCATGAGATTGCTTGCTAATCCCAGGAAAGACTGCATTTCACCTGCTGGACCATCCCAGGGGGCTCCTGGGAATCCCTGAGACTGTCCAGGGATGGATGCTAAAATGGCATTTTAGACAAGGAGAGCAGTCACTGTCCTTTACAGGAAAGGAAAAAAATATCAAAGTTGCCGTGAAAAAACTACAAAGGTTGTAGGAGATTTTCCACCTGAAGTAAAATGTACAACCAAATTACTTGAAAGGCAAAGATGAAGTTGGTCCTCAGAAATAAGTGGAACCAGGGACTTCAACATCACTGTAGCTCTTTCTTCATCATCTTTTGTAAGACATTTTGTTGTTTCTCTCTCCTCTTTCTTCCTTTTTCTCTCCCTTTCAACTTTTAGCTGATTCCTCTAGTCTACACCTCTATATCACTAAACATTATATTTATACCATTATATTTCTTAATATCATAATTGTTGACATTATCTATTAACTTTTTTGAAGATTGAAATTACACCTTCAGTTCTCTTATGCATTTACATACATATTTTGCTTTTTTCTGCCCCAGATACTGTTCAGAGTGTTTGGTTAATTCATTAGTTTGAATTTACATAATAACAATAAAGTATTATTTATTGCAGAGTCACATAGTGTACTATGAATATATTTCCTTTCTTATACAATGACTTTTTTTTCTCCCCATGACTTCACAGGGGAAATTTTGCCTTATTTTTTCATTGCTCATAAGCAAGGGAAGTGGCAGGCAGAGGGAGAAGCAGACTCCTCGCTGAGCAAGGAGCCCGAGGCAGGGTGCGATCCCAAGAACCTGGGATCATGACCTGTGCTGAAGGCAGATGCTTAACCAACTGAGCCACCCAGACATCCCAGATCACTGTATAAATTTAAGGTGTATAATATGATGGTTTGATTTACATTTATTGTGAAATAATTATCACAATAGTGTGCATACAGACACACACACACACACACACACACACACACACACACATATTTCCCAAGCTCTCCATCAGAATTATTAAAAACACTCTGAATCTTATTTTTCCACGTGGTCAAGGATGGGTGGTACTTGAGCAAGCTCAGAAATCCCAGAAATGATGTAATACTGAAAGAAAACCCTTTCCCCATTCCTCTGAACTGGAACTAATTTACTTTTTGAGAAATCTCATTGATCATATATGTATCTTTCACATCACTGACACCTTTCTTCCTTACCACAGTTATGTGTCCATGCATCTTATCTTTCTTCCTGGACTTTTTGCTCCCTAAGGTTCTAATTCCTGTCCTTAATACTCATTGCAGGGCCCTGATGAGCGACTCCTTGATAGATACAAATAAGGGAATGAATAAGTAATAACTAAGCCCCTCTATAGTAGTTTTACATTTCTTCTATGTCCTTACTGAGTGAGCACTGTGGCTTTCATGTATTGTGTTGAAAGATTTAGGAGAGTGTCATATACAGGAAAAGCAAGGGTCTTAAGTCACTTCTCCCACAAGAGGCAGCTAGGATTCAAAGCCAGGTCTGGTAAAATCCTATACCCTTATCCCCCACCCAAAATCACATCCCAGGCTCAGTTCAACGTTACAAAACAGGTGGTTGGTTTCCCCTTAATCACCTAGTCATTCCTGTGGGGCACTAAAATGTTTTCCAGCTCTGTCATGGAAACACCAACCTTCTTTTCTTCTAGTCAGTCCTACAGTCCATAACTTAAAAAAATGTTCTTTAATGCCCATAAACTTCATTTTTAATAGATATTTTCCTTCCTTCTGAAAAGCTTCTAAATTCAGTATTTTCCAGTCTCAACCCAGGGTGCTCTGTGTTCACTTCGATTACCAAGTTTCTAAGACAACCTTCAGGATTTGTAAAGGCTTGAAAGGATTTCTTTTGAATGAGGTATGGCCTGGTTTAAGCTTGTTTTCCATTTGGAAATCCCTGAAGACAAACACCTGCATTCTAGGTCACCCTAAGTAGCAGGCGTCCCAGAATAAAAGAAACCTCAGCTTTTGGTGGTTCTCTGTGAAGTCCACCAGTAGAGGGCGCCTAACCATCAGCAATAATCTCAGAAACTTCCCTAATGGGCTCAGGCATTTTATTATACCTCTTACTCTGAGCTGCCAATTAGGAGCAGAATGTGCTAACCCGTTTTCTCTTTATTTCACAATTGTCTTGTGCTATGGAAATGAGAATGCCTCCCTGCAAGGCTTAGAGGGGTGGTGGGGATCTGAGGGGCCCTATGAGAGAGGAAAACAAGGCTTTCCCGGCACATTGAGGATCGGAATGAATTCTATGCAGGATGTTGTTAAACCCGGCATGGTTTCTACCTGGTTCATCTCTAATGATCCAGCCACCGGCATGTGGCTTTCTCCGTTATTTATAAGGCCTTGTACGTGAGGACATGAAACGTTTTTAATTTTCTTTAACATGTCTACCTGAGCTTATGCCAAATGTCACAGAATCATACAACCCCTATACTGTTAGCAGGGACCCTGGGGATCATTTAGCACACATGGGTCAGTATACTGATTAGAAGATCAATACCTGAAGAGGCAAAGACTTGGCCAAGGTCTACTAATTAGTCAAGAGAAGAACGGGTATCAAAATCTAGCTGCTGACCATACCCACAAACTCCCCCAGTGTAGTGCTTCTGATCAGCAAATCACCTGTGACCAGTGCCTTAATGAAACCAGAACATCAAGTAGGTAGGAGCCTCTGGAACACCAAGATTAACTTATGAGGTTTTCTCAGAAGGTGGGGTAGGGCTCAAGGGCATATACTTGGATTCAATTTAGAACTGGGATCCAGACCGGCTCTACGGTATGTATGTCTTTCTCATGTATGCCTTTGTCCTCCTTCTGGGTTATCATTTCTCACATTTCTATAACCCAGGCCACCTCTAGGAGAGGAGATTTTAAACCAGAAAGTCACACCTCTTCCCAAGGTTCACCAATCGTATATGATCTGCTGACACTTTCTTCCTTGCCTTTTTAGCCCTTGAGTAGGACCATAAGGCCTTCACACGAGTTATTCCCTTTGCCTGCAATTCATATCCCTCTGATCTTCATAGGGTGAGGACTTTCTCCTCCAAATCTCACTCTGCCTCCAGGAAGTCATCCTGCACCATGTGGATCTAAGTGGTCACCCCATCACTCTCTATCCCATCATCTTGTGTCAATTATTTATATGACCCTTAACCCCCTTGCTGTTCTCAGTTTTAGATTTATTTTTTGTCTCCTTGCCCACTCTTCTTACTAGAATATATGTTCCATGAACGCAGAAACCTTGTCTGACTCACTCACATTTTTATCCCCGATCCTTTGGGCAGTCTCTGGCCTATGACAGGCACTCCAGAGAAACTACAGAGAAACTCCAGAAACTCCAAAGAAAATACAGGCAGTCAGAGTTGTGGGCAGGAACCTCTCCTTCAGCCTGCAAGAGAGCATCCTCTTTCTGTTCAAAGAGGATTAAATATCTTCATGGTTTTTGGAGGTTTAACAAACTTTAGGTTATAGTTGGCGCCAACCCTAAGGTCTGGATAGCCATGAACTGGACAAGCCTCATCTTCTTTGCCAGGACCTCCTCTACACCAGGGACAGTGAGCACCAATCACTTGCCTTGGCTGACCCTCCCTCATGACTTAATGATTTCCTCACAAAGGTTGATTCTGTCACAAAGCTCTTTATGGGGCAGATTTGTAACAAGGGCATCACAGGTTGTGGGTGATGTGTTGAGGGTATTGAACTCCAGAGATGCTGGAATCTGGAAATTGGCTTTAAGGGGAAGAGCAAAGGCAATGTAATTGATTAGTCTCATGGGACTGTGGAAGGTCTTGGGACCCCAAGTTGTGTAATGAGGTCTGCCCACTCATTAAAGCCAGTGCAATCAGGATCTAAATGAGCTCCTTTGGGAGGGCAAGTTTAATAAATCCCCTTCATCTCTCTTAAAACTTAATGTTGTATCATTTGGAAGAGTGAGCAATCTCCTCCCTGCTTTATATGTGGTACTTGTGGCTCATTTAGGTACCAGGGAGCAGTTCAGGAGGGAGAACGGGAAGAAATTCTATTGCACATACCCATCCAGTTATCAAGATCACTGTCCTCCCCACTGGATTCCACAACAAAGGGTGAAGATTGGAGTTGGAGGCTCTGGGTAAAGTGAGGGAACAGAAATGGATATGCCAAGATCACCAATAACCTATTCTGTGCTATGTGCCATCCTTGATGCTCTGGTTTTACCTAATTCTAGCAACAGTCCTATGAAGTGTTGCTTTACCATTTTGCAGGTAAGGACACTAAGCCTCAGAGAAGTTTGAGGTATGATCCAATGCTACTCTGAGAGTACAGTCACAATTCAAATTTAGAGTTCATGCACTCTAATATTGTCTCTTCTTCTACCATGCAGCCCTGCCATGGGCCACAAGATTGTCCCTTTCTACAAGCATTGCCTCTTTAGGGACTTCTGTTAAGCCAAAGAATCTGAAGGGGTTACTAGTGCTCTATCACTTATTCCGCCAAGTAAAAATATATGAGTTATTCAGATTCAAGTCTGCATGGTGGTTAAATTGCTTGCAATACAGATTTCATGGTGAGAGGAGAGATTTCATGTCTTAGTTTTCCAACTTATGAGTTCAAGTTTACTACTTTAATTTGTTTATCTATTTAGTGAATATTAGGTGTTTAGACTGGGCATCAAGCCTAATGCTGTCCACCGGTAATAGAATAGTAGAGAAACTCAATACTCTTTTGTGCTTTTAGGGAACTTACAGTTTAGAAGTCTCATTGGAGAATAAAAAATAAAAGAAATTTCAGAATGTCCACTAATTTTTTTGACTAGTTAGAACACTCTCTCCTCCTTAGCAGAAGTAACTAAAAAAATGGCTTCTGCTGTCACATCAGCCCTGGCCCTTCTGTTCTTTGACTTGTTGCTGGTATCAGTAATCAGACACAGATTCAGAATAAAAGATTCCATGGTGGAGCAGCTTTGGACAGAAATGCAGATGGATAACTTACCACAGTCCTGTAGTCTACCCTTTACCAAAGACTCTGATGGCCAGGACTCCACTTGGCTCTATTCTTCATAAGGCCACAGAGCTATGAGAGATTAATGTGATCATTTACTTCAGCTTCCCACTTTAAGCTCATGAACAGATGGTCAACTGGTCTGTTCTTGAATATTTCCAGGGATGAGGAGTTTAGTACTTCATAAAGCAGTCTCTTCCATTGTTAGATAATGCTTATTGCTCCTTATATGGAGTAGAAGTCTGCCTCATGGACTCTCCCTTGGCAGAGTTTATCATCCCCAGCACTTTGTGCAAGGTTCTAGAGAGTTCTTATTACTGACTTGCCTTGAGTGATCTCCTTGATATCTGGGAAAACACTTGAAAACTATGAAGAACCTATCCTACTTATCTGAGTTAAAAGGAAGAGCTACTGTTTCTGAAATAAAGAACCCAAGTAATGGCATGGAAACTATATGTGATACCGACACAAATGGACATTTCATTGACATAAATAATTGAATCTGCAGTTGAAGAAATCACTTCAAGGAAAAAATTGGCAATGCAATCAACACTAGATATATTGCGCAAGAAAGAAAAACCACCTAGGAGAAAACATGTCTAGGAAAAAATAGGCCATCTGTAAAGCAGATTCGTATTATATTAACCTCAGATTTCTCCACAAACATTTAACACTGTAAGAAAATCTTACAAATCTAAGAGAAGACAGTATGATCCAACAATATTATACCCAGCTAAGTCATTCAAGAATAAAGGTGGTGAGCCATCTTTCTCCAACGTGAAAAAATTTAGGAAGTAAGGTACTCATGACTCCTTGAAAACAAAAGGACACTAATCCTTGGTGAAACTCAGTGACCAATGATGACTGGAGAAGCTGAAAATTGTCTACATCTCTGGTGAATTTCCAGACTTGGGATATGGTTGCTGTTGCCTGGAGACAAGACCTTGCCAAGTTTTATGAAAATTGAGGGGCATAGCAGAACATACACTGGATTCTGGTTCCACCACCAACTTACCTGTGCTTAAGATTGAGTGTCTTAACCTCTGGGCATTAGTTTCTGCATCCAAAAATGAGATCCCTCCAGCTACATACCTTCCAAATACATTGAAGGAAATGACCTTCAGCATCTCCAAACAATGGTGCCATTTTTCTCTCATCAGATTCTGCTTCTGCTTACCATCCTGGATTGGTGTTCTTTTTTGCTTCACTGTTCACACTTCATGTCAGGGATATTTGGGACATTCCACAGTTGGTCATCCTTCTGGTCAGTTTACTGCTTAGTCAAGGCTTTTGTTAAAAGCTCAGGCTTATTCAGTTGATGTCTCATTTTGCTTGCAGTGATATCATTCATCATGGCCTTGGCCGGGCAGCCATGCTGGGACTTGGCTGAGCCCCAGCAGCTGTATTGTTAGCAGAAGGTTACCCTGCAAACTGTAATGCTGCTTTTCTTCCTGGGTTTTCAGCAAAGAGAGATTGTTCGGAGCAAGGGTTTTTTCATTCCACAGTCCTTTGCCTTCACCTTTCCTCTGAAGAGGACACATGCCAGATCTGTCACTCCCTGGCTCTCCTATCATGTTGACAGAAGAAGAGATGTCACCACAACCTCTACAGCAACATGTTTGCAAGATACAGAGATAAAAATGGTGACAGGAGGGGTGTGAGAAGGGGTGACTGGCATAGCTGCCTGTTCTGTGGTCTCCTCTAGCATCCGATGATTCTTTAAGTCAGAACACTTTACCCTGCTGCCCTCCTGCTTGTTTGTACCACTCAGGAGGTGAAGTTCTGCATCTTAGTTGTATTTGCACCACTGACTCCACATTTGGGACACATAGAGCACAATTAATGTTTGTTAAACAACTAAACCAATTGATGGCAAGGCAAGGGAATTGCGGGGGAGGAGTTGAAGGTAAGCATCACAGGTGATAACAGGATTTATTGATTCATGGATACCAGTAAGCCGTTTGTTTGACAAGCATACTGGACAGAGGTGGCTCTAATGGACATCCCCAACATCGCATTCTAGCTCACTGTCTTATACCACCATACTCTCCCACCCTACCTCAATCCCCACCTGCCAAGGGAAAAACGGTCCACTGCAAAATTTACTTATGGACTGAAAGTGATCTGTCTATGGCTCTGCATTCTGATTTAGCCACACGGACACCCTAAAAGCATCCCTCAGGGCAACTGTGCATGTTGCCCTAGAAACAGCAGCCTAGTGACATGTTTCCCCTTTTATATTGCTCATTTTGGGGCCAATGTCTCAGTTTTAAGCCTCCATTCTCTCACTTATTGGGCACCCTCTCTATGCCCTGCCTTGTGCTAGGCTCTCTAGATATAATGATAGCTCAGACTCAGATTCTACCCTCCGGGGGCATCCAACCTAGTCTCTGACTCAGGCAACCTTGTAGTACTTGTAGTTATTCATAGCACTGCCCCTTGGGTCAACTTGTTCACCTCCTTCTGGGGATTATCTTTCATTTAGTGATGACATCAAATGAAGCAATATAGATGCAAAAAAGTATATGAGTTTATTATTTAAGAGACCATAACCAAAGCCCACAGGAAATATAACAGGTCAATAACAGCCCATCATATATCTGACCAAGCAGAACCAATTTATCCCCTTCTATACACAGAACTCAAATTCTCATAATCTCCTTTTTAGTATACAAAATTCTCCTTAATCCCCCGAAAATCTCTCCCCAGAGTGAAACAAACTGGATTGTTATTGCTTCTATTACCCATTAGCACATTTTCATGTGGCTCTATGGTCATCACCATGAGGGAGCCATGTTGAGAGGGTGGCCCAGAATGCATGCATAGTGGGCACTTGGCAGAACCTTCCAGACCAAGTGTTTGCCCTTCAAACCTGGTCTTGGGCATTCTCACTCTTAAGGTTACAGGAAGAGAAACGTGTTTTAGCTTCCTCCTCTTTATTTTACCTTCTCCAAGAAGTCTCATTAGCAAGCTCTACTGTTCCTCCTAGTTGTACCAATAATTCATTTTACTCCCATTTCCCAAACCTTAATTTTTCCCTCCTTCCATATAACAGATTCTCCTTCTGCACACTACCACCCATCCAACAGAGGGATCTAATTCCACATGTATTAAATCAAAATTGTCTTCACCCTCAATACAGGAACTTTCCCCCAATTCGGTCTTTCCACCAATGATGCCATTACTCTCTAGTTTCCTGTGACAGAATAATGAGTTATCTTGACTTTCCCTTTTTCTTTATCTCCCAGTCAGCCATCTTGTCCTTCTTATGTTTTTTCTTGAAATTTCATTAGGTTTATCCCCTCTCCAATGCTACTTTAATCTCTCCAGTCCATAAATGCAAGTACATGTGTACTGTGCCACCACCAACACCATCACAACCACATTGTACATGAATTATGGCCATAAATGTTTAGATAATCTTCATGTCTGCACACTCCTCACGTGCTAAACCTTTATAGACCCTACCCTCAACTCAAGTTCCTGAAACCTTATTTGCTTGAACTCATAGTCAATGTCATAATTCTACCATAGCATCACCTACTCCTCCCTACTACACCTGCCCACCTGATTGCCTACGTCAAAAGCCTCCTCCTCTCAGGTGCTACTTCCTGACACACCATCCAAGCTAATTTATCCTGTCATTAAATTCCTATTGACACGGTGTCTTTATTTGGCTTTTACTTGTTTTCATGCATTAGCCTTGTCCACCCTTTCCTCTGACACTCGAACATTCTGACGGTCTATAAGACATAATTCAGCACTCAACGTTCTTCAATATTTCATGTACCTTAGTCTTGTCACCCTCAAGACAGATCTGGGCAACTTCATATGGCTTTTTAAAAATTCACAACAGGAGAGCCTATAGGTAAATTTGTTCCTGATTTTAATCTTTGGAGCCACTCTCCAACTCTGGTTTTGGAAATGCCCCTTCTCTTATGTCTCAGTTGCCTAGAGGTTTAATCTTCTCACCAGTTATCTCATTCTACCCCACCCCCTTCCTCTCTAATGGGATTTCCAGCTAGGCTGGGGCTGCCTCTGCTTGTATCCACCCATCTTTCTCCCTGACCTCCTTGTGACTGAGCAACAGAAGAGCCGTATACACTCACAACAACTAATATTTATTTAGCTCTAACTATGTGCTCAGACTGTGTTAAGCACTTTCTCTCATTTAATCCTCACAAAAAAAAAGAAAGAAAAAAAGAAAAAAAAAACCCTCTGAGGTAGGTAAATGTTTTCTGGAAGGAAACCATAGAGGGCCTGTGCCACTTCCATGGAAACAAAGGCTGTTTTCAAACACTGTTAAGAAACTGTTTCTATCTTGGGCTTTCAATGACCTGGATTGTCCATGTGTGGAGGGGGAAAAAAAGTGAGAGAGAGAGAGAGACAAAAAAAAAAAAAGAAAGAAAGAAAGAAAGAAAGAAAGAAAGAAAGAAAGAAAGAAAAAGAAAATGCTAGGAGGAGCTCTTCTTTTAATGCATTGGTTAATTAATCAATTAATTTTGGGTTATGCACAGGCACTTGCGTCTCTGCACTTAGAAAAAAAGCAGGTCTTTGTGTCTCTGGAGAATGTTCTGATACTGAAAGGTGCAGGCCTTTGCTGCTGAAGTTTTTCCTTTTCTCCCCAAGACCCGTCCTAGGTATTTCAGTGTTGAATAAACAGGCCTTCGAGTTGTGTGCCCGGCTCAGGACACCCCGCTGAGACCATGTCCTTAATAACAACAATGCCACACATTTATTCTAAGCTGACCCCACTGACCCCCAAAAGTTTGTTCCCTCAACTGGGTCTCCTTGGCCCTTTCATTCCCCTGAATTCCCCACACAAAGCCCTTGTCACATCTCCAGTCCTCTTGAAACTAAACTGGGATGGAAAAGAAGATGGAAATAGCCAAACCTTGATCCTCCACCTAAAAGAAAGTGGGGGGCATTTGCATGTTAAACCAGCGGCACTCATTTCAGCTTCCTCTCATCCACACACCGCCCCCTTTCCCGTTTTAACACATTCTTTTCTGAAATCCTGAGAATTGGGGCCCCGCCATCCCCATCTGAAGGCACAGATAGGTCTGCAGATAAGCAGCCCTGCTGTGAAGAAAGCTCTTTTCTCTTCTTTACATTAGCAATTATCAAAAGTTTTAAAAACATTTCTATTCCAAATGGAAGGCTCTGGCCCTCAGAAAGAGGGAAAAAGGATACTTGTGGCTTTCCAGAGTGCCTTTTCTTCACAGCCTCTCCCCCTCCCCCTGCCTCCATGTTGTTTGTTTATCTTTGATCTGAGGAGGCAGTGTTTCAAGGAAGAATGACATCATCATGGGCTGTGGAAAAATATTTTGGGTTTTTTTTTTGCATTTCCTCGTTTTAAAATTATCAAATTCTTCTCTGTCACCCACCCAACGGGGATGGACATTGCCTAAGACTTTGGGATGAACTGACTGATTTCCGTAAAGAGTCTGAGGCAGCCTCTTATTTTTCTTTCTGTTACTAGTTTTATCTCTCTAAACCCACTGTAATTGAGAACATTCCCCTGGGTACAAGACAAGTAGATAAAGAACTTGGAGGGTACATTTGTGTTTTTCCACATGTCTCAGTGAGGGAAAAAAAATTTAGCTCAATACATGCTTCTACCTCATTAGCATTCATACATGAGTCTTGGTGGATTTGCTTGAATCTCCCATCATACATGAGGCCCTACACTCCGGTGATGCTAGGAATCATCTTTGAAAATATGCAACAATGGTGAAGTCTTGTGATATCTCGGAGAATCCGTGTAAGATATGAATTATGTACTAAAGACCCCCTGACTAACACAGGGCATTTGTTTGTTTAATCAAGGGGAAACTCACATAACACAAATTTCACTATTTTAAAGAAGATAAATCACTGACATACAGTACCTTTGCAATATTGTGCAACCACAACCCCTATCTAGTTCCAAAATCTTCTTATCAACTCCAAACAAAATCCCCACTGCCCCCATCCCTCCCCTTACTCCTGTCCCAAGATCCTAGCAATCACCACTCTGGTTTATATTTCTGTAGAGTTATCTATTCTGGAGATTTCATATAAGTGAATCCACATAATATGTGACCTTTTGTGTCTGGCTTCTTTCACTTAGCGTAATGTTTTTGAGATTCATCCATGGTGTAGAATAGGTCAGTATTTCATTTGTTCTTTATGGCTGAATATTCTAGAATTTTGTATCTATTCACCTATGAGTGGGCATTAGGGTTGTTTCTACCTTTTGGTCATTATTTTCCACCATCAGAGGGTTGCTATGAACGTTTCTGTACAAGTATTTGTTTATAAACCTATTTTTAGTTCTTTGGAGTATATACCTAGGAGAGGAATTGCTGGGTCATATGGTAATTCCATGTTCTATGTTTTGAGGAACTGCCAAACTGTTTTCCATAGTGGTTGAGCCATTTCACAATCCCACCAGAACTGTAGGAAAATTCATATTTTTCTATATCTTCACCAACGCCTGTTATTTTTTCATCTTTTTTTCTTGTTATAGGGATTGTAGTGGATGCAATGGTACCCCATGGTGGTTTTGATCTGCATCTCCCTAGTGACAGAATAGCATCTTTTCATGTGTTTGATGCCCATTTGTATCTCCTCTTCAGATAAATGCCTATTCAAGTCATTTGCCCAGTTTTTAATTGTTTGTCTTTTTGTTGTTGAGTTGTAAGAATTCCTTATATATTCTGGACACTCTTTTCAGACAGTTGATTTGTAAATATTTCTCTCATTCTGTAGGTTGCCTTTTCACTTTCTTAATAAAATCCTCTGATGCACAGAAGTTTTTGATTTTGATAAAGTCCAGTGTATCTGTTTTTTCTTCTATTGCTCTGTCTTGGCATCTTTGTTGAAAGTCCATTGGCTATAGATGTATGGTTGTATTTCTGGGCTCTTCATTTTATTCCTTTGCTCTCTGTGTCTATCCTTATTCCATTACCACGCTGGTTTAATTGCTGTATCTTTGTATTAAGTTGAAAATCAACGAGGGTTGAGTTTTCCAATTTTGTTCTTTTATTTTCAAGATTGCTCAGCTGGTCAGAGCCCTTTGTAATTACATATGAATTTGGGGATTAGCTTTTCCATTTACACAAAGAAAAAACATTGTAATTTTGATAGTGACTGGATTAAATCTTTAGATTGTTTTGAATAACATTGCCATTTTAAGAATATTCACTCTTCCAATCTGCGAAAACAAATGTTTTGCTACTTATTTGGGTCTTCTTAAATTTCTTTTAGCATCATTTGTAGTTCTCAGTGTATAAGTCTTTGGGTGAATTTATTCATAGAAATTTTATTCTTTTACATGTTATTGTAAATACGATTGTTTTCTATTTTTTGAACATTTCTTTTTCATGTTGCTCATTCTACTATATTATAACAAAATTCATTTTTGTGCATGATCTTGTATCCTGAAACTTTGCTAAATTTATTTATTAGGCCCTGGAGTTTTAACTACAGGATTTAGCTGCTGTGTTGTATGTTATTTTAAATTGTGTGTGTGCGCACTCAAATGTGTGCATTCTTTTGGGTTTTCTTATATACAATCATGTTATCTGAGAATAGAGATCGTTTTATTTCTTATTTTCTAATTTGGATGACTGTTATTTTGTTCTCTTGCCTAATTGTTCTGGCCAGAACTTCCAGTATGTTGTTGAATAGCATTGGTGAAACTGGGAAAAAATGGAAATCCTTTCCCCCTTCCTGTCTTGTTCCCAATCTTAGGAGAAAGCTTTCAGGTTTTTCAATACTGAATATGTTAGCTGTAAGGTTTTTTGGGTTTTGCCTGGTTTTTACTTAAATACTTTTAATCATGTTCAAGAAGTTCCCTTTTACTCCTAGTTTTATGAATGTTTTTATCATGAAAGACACTGGATTTTGTTACATACTTTTGCAATGTTAACTGAAACAATCATTGTTTTATTTATGTGCTATATATTCTATTGATTGATTTTCTTTCA